>NC_085944.1:909090-1212121 GCF_963556715.1 Cydia fagiglandana | reverse complement strand
AGCCTCGATTCTCTGTACCGCCTTTTCTGCATGGTGTTTTATTTCCCTTAACACTATTCACCAGCCACTATGCAGCTTCGCCATCATTTCTGTTTATTCTTTATTTACCTACTTTACATTTTTATTTTATTATAATTTAAGTCACTTTTTATTTTCTGGAACAATTATTTTCAATTAATTTTTTCACACGATTGCATTTTGAAAAATGAACAATGGAATCCCAGTTAGGTTACGTTTATTTTTCGAACGCGTTTGGGGACCTCCCCACATTTGTTTTTTGGTTTGATCTGTTTGCAGGTAAAAAGTTATTCTCGTGTTCGCTATGCGGGAAGGTATTATGCTCGAAGGCGTCGCTCAAGCGACACATTGCCGACAAACACGCCGAGAGGCAGGAGGAGTACAGATGCACCATCTGTGAGCGGGTATACTGCTCGAGGAACTCCCTGATGACCCATATATACACCTACCACAAGTCGAGGCCGGGGGAAACCGATCAGATTCGGTTTTTTTAGTGACTACTCGGACGGAGTTGGCGCGGCGCGCGGCAGTGTTCTAGCAAAGAGAACCATCAGAACAACCTCGCCTATACCACCGCACTCCCAGGTCAGACATAGCTTTAGCAGCTAAGGATAAGACGCTAACTCATTAACAGTGACTTTCTAATAATAATCATGCACCGTTTTAGTCTTAAGCTAGGGTTAAGGTTCCTTTTCCGTTTACGTTTAAAATATACGATACTGTTTTTGACACTTAAATTTTTTTGGGAATATTTTCTTTTATTATTTTTTTCAATTTGTTTAATATCCTGAGCCGAGTGCCCTCTCCCATCGAGATTCGCAGTTTTGACGTTGTTGTGTTGCTTGAAGCATGCTTCTATCATTTTGTTATCACGTGTTTCTGTGTCATTGTGGTTGAGAGAATTTTCTAAGATTTGAATAAAAAAATCGTGATTACTGTGTAGTTAGTCAATGTGTACAGTGCATATTATTAGTATTATAATAATAACTATTATTATTACTATAACCTCATACATTCTCCATTATTAATAATTGCTATAACAGTAACTTTCAATTAATACTCCTTTTATAGTCTTGTCTGAGAGCTTTGCCGTTCGGTTCCCAGCCGAATGGCTTAACGGAGCGGTATAATAGAACTGTCTTTAATGTTTCAGCTGTACCGCCCCTCCGTATGCCCCCGCCGACCGCCGGCGGGATCAACGAGCCACAAGAGTGTCCGTACTGCCGCCGGACATTCTCTTGTTACTATTCCCTGAAGCGACACTTCCAAGACAAGCACGAGCAGTCCGACACCCTGTACGTGTGCGAGTTCTGCCACCGAAGGTACCGGACTAAGAACTCCCTGACGACGCACAAGAGTCTGCAGCACCGCGGCTCCAGCGGCATGCTGAAGCGCCTGCTGAAGACCTCGGCGCTGCAGAGCGCGCTCGCGCCCTCCCCGCACCACCTGTTCGACTTGGGCGCCAGCGACCACGCGCCCCAGCTACCCCCTGGCCTTCAATGACCACAAACCATGGCTTAAATCGGTGGCTACTTCACCCTCGCACGACTGCGCTCGGGCCCACCCGCTCGCATTCGGCGCGAGGTACAATGGACGCGGATACGAAAGGGATAGCATCATGTGCAATATAACGGACAATGCCAAAACAATGCAGGACTTTGCCGCATTATTAATTAATCGTATTATAATTAGTTAAATATTGACGTTAGTTTTAAAATTACATGAACAGTATTGTCGCGCGGGCGCCTCAAGATGTGGGCGCCCTTGCTTAATGAAAGGCGAAGGGTGCCCGCATCGCGGGGCCTCGCTTAGTGTACGCTTCGACGATCGAACTTCGCTTTGTGACATTATAATGTAACAGTACTAAAGTTACTGGCATTTTCTAGTGAAAATGTTCAAACAGTGTTCAAAATGACAATGTAATCCAGAGCAATACTAAAGTATTAATATTTCTAGTACTGCCAAAATTATGCCAACCGTATTGTAAAAGAAGAACGTTTTTTTTAAATCACTTTTCGATTAATGTTTAGTGTCAAATTAGAATCGCTAACTGTACAAAAAAGAACGTACAAATTTTAAACCGTAATTTTTAAAATGCAAAGAAAATATTTTTTAAAGCGACTTTTTCGGAACGCCAAAATCTAAATTTAAAAAATACAGATTATATAGTAATTAATTAACCAAAAAAATTAGATTAAAAATGTTGATGTTGAGTAAAAAACAAAGACTTCTTAGAATCTGATTTCGAAAGTACAAAATTAATGTCTAATTGAAACATATGTGTAATCTATGTGCGTTTGGCTTCAATTCTAATGGTATCATCAAGTAGCCGTGCCTTCGTTCTTCTTCATGCCATTAAGTATTGGTGAAGGTTTCGAGGAGCGCGGCGTGGACTGTGTGGCGTGGCGAGGGCAGTTGGCGGACGAGCCGCCGCCGAGACTTACAGGGTTGCGAGGCACGCACGCCGCGAGAGGGTCTTCGAAAAGGTTCGGTTCGACGATCGTATACGTGTGCATGATTGCAAATCATGATGTAAAAGTAAAGCGTTTCTTCTGTAATAAATTACGTAGTTTTAGGTATTAATAGAATTATATTTAATCTGTATCCAATTTCGGATTTCTCTCTATGAGTGTATAGTGGTTCTTATTTAAATGTCGACCAACGTAGCGGACGTCACGTTATTGAAAATTTATTAGATTATTATTATTATATTATTCTCAAAAATCTTAGGATAACCATAAGATGGCTGCAGATTGTAAAAAAAATATTTTATTTACTTATTTAATGATATTATAGGAAATTGCTTAGGAACCGTTTCGTCTGAAATTAAAACATATCTGCTCAGGGTGTACATTGGCGAACGATAACTAAACCTATCAGGAACTACAGGCGAATTCCCAACATATCACAAAATAATATGTACGAAGACACCTCAAGGAAAATATATAACACCGTGATATTTCACAAGCCAAAGAAAGGGGATATAAATATGCCAATATGCATTTATTTCCAGTAGAATAAAACATTCTGAAAAATCTAAAGAAAAATTAAAAATAAAATTAGGTATCGTGCCATATCCAAATTATTGTTAATCAGTATCTTCTTCCGTGATTATACCTATGAATTTAAAAGCCGACATATCAGTCACTGAAAGTGAATCGTCAGTAAAGATCAGATCATCAATTTTCAATCAATGCACAATTTCATCTTCGTCAGTCGAGGATTTTGCATTTATTTTTCCAATTATAGTATAACTTGAGTTAAGAATTTTAATTTTAGATTTTGTATTTTATTTCCTTTTTCGGAATGTTACATATTCGTACTTTGTGATATGACTATATTTAATGGAATGTTATTTGGTATTTATCCAAATACTTAGTTATACATTTAATTTTCGTAATTTGAACCTCAGCTTAGATATTAAACAAAAGAAAGCAGGGTTCACCCGTTTCAGAAATAATCATTTTCTAATTTTTTGAGGTCATCCCCAGCTTACAACACATATACCTCCTTTTTCGTAATACCTCAAGTATATTATTTTGTTTTTAATTTTTATTTCAATGTTACAGATACTGGCTGTATAGGAGAGTAATTTCGTTTTAAACGCGTTCAGTTCGGTTCGTTCGGACAAGAATCATTAGCCGAAGCTTAGATGAGACAACAAGCGGGTAGTTTGAATTGTAAATACTTATAAGTTAGAAATTACATCGTAAATCGTGGCATCATTTGGGAATAGAAGCCTCGTGATATTATTAACTAAATGGTAAAATAGATAAAATCATTAACGGAAAGGATTTTTATATATTATTCTACTAATGGATTTATTGATAGTGAAACTTAGACGTAGTCTTTCCATAACGTTTAGTGTTTGTGTTTGTTGTTTTCGCTGTGCAATTATTTCTTATCGGTTTGGCTGTTTGTAAACTAGGTTGTTGACGTCGTTATTTTTTTTTTGTAGTTTCCCACCTATTTGGAATTCTTAATTCGAAATTTTGATCTCAGTTGACAGCTGCGTACTACATCAATTTCGGAGACAGCCGTTTGTGATTGTTATTAGGTCTTAAATGTGAATTTGCGTTAAGTTTGGATATGTGTCGGCAAAAAACGGGACCGCAGCTATGAAATTCAAAACCAGAACGAAATCTATTTAAAAAAAACAGCGAAACGATAAAAACGTTTGATATTTTGCAATGTATACCAAAATACTGCATTTTTATGTATAGTAAGTCGATAAGTGAGAAACTTTTGTAATACTTAAAATAAAATCGCCCTCTGATTTTAACGATATAATTTCGCATTGCCAGTTGAGTTTTGTTAAGTTTACTAATGAAATATATAAACCGACTGTGTTACTAAGTAGGGTAATGCACAAAACAACAACAAGATGCCTTCTTAACAGTACAACTATTACAATAGCCTACTAAGTAAATATGTAAGATACCATACTTGGGATACTTTGTGGGGGCGTCATAATAGGCTCAGTAAATGCTTTACATTCGCTCGGAGAAGATCGAGCGGGTTTGTGACTTTTTTTGAGTTTTTGTACCTCCTAAAAATATCAAAATGCTCGAATCTTCTGTTTAAGCTTATACACCGTGAAATTTTAGTGGTTGTTTTCCCGCAACGAAATGATTCTGCTATCGATATACAGTCGATGTGTAATCTTTTTTTTAAATAATGTTAAGAAATGCCAGATTTATAAATGTGTCGAACGAAACTCGAAAGTGACCTAACACCAGTAGTAGCACTGCAGTAGTACCTACCTAATTCTTTTGAGTGAATGGAACAAAATAACCTAAAAAGTAGTTCCATTTATTTTACCTTCACACATTTTACGTGCAGTTAGTTTGCAGATCCTTAAAAGTAAACATAACAAGTTAAGATCAAGCTTTTAATGATCAAAAACTTAAACAAACACTTAAACTTCCCGATACCGCAATAATTGTTCGAACTGCATTCCGCCACGTTCAATACACAATCACCTCTGCCCTGTGCATGTGCTGGCGTTTGAAACTGCCCGTGGTTAAGCAGCCGCTGTGTTGCGGCGACAATTGTTCGTCCGTGTGGAACTTGGGGGTTTAAAATCCCCCGAAGACGCAGCGACTGTAAATGGTCCGGTTCCGCGTAAAGTCTCCGGGCGGCGTGGGAGTCGTAGTTAGCCCTAGCGTACAGCTGCACCATCGCGACGTACTCTAAATTAGAATATTCGTAATGTCGATCCATTTTACCAGAAATAGCAGTGATGACATTGACAGGATCTGTTATCACATTAGTTTAATAAGCGAAGAGGATGTAATTATTCGATTTACCAAAGTTCACACAACGTAATGGCAATCATCAAACTAATAAAAAGGTTTTATTTCAACTGTTAATCGTGAAGGAACAGTCTAAGTAAATTTTATTTTCAGTTGTCAAACAGTAAAGCACTCTAGCCTGTTACACAGTTTAAAAAAGTAACATGTGCTTGTTTATTTGTTTATCTGTTTACAATATCGGGAACTGTCGTCGACTTGCAGTTTTAGTGTGTTACTATTGTTTTTCGCTTGTTCGAGTTTAGATTATTTTTTTGTAATTTTTTTTTTTGGAAAACAGTTTATTTATAAGTTTGTCTATCATAATTCGAAAGTACTACCGATAGCAAATCGCCCTGCCGCGGGAAAACAACCACTAAAATTTCACGGTGTATTGGAATCTGCATTTAATAAGGCTTTTATCTCTTTGCTCAATTTGACCAGTAGACTTTTTAGTCTTAAATCGCCTGCAAAATAATAAATAAAAAACCCCCACAAACAAACATAAATGAAACAGCAAGTATTTTTGTTTTCTTAGCGACGTAATTATAAACGATAAAATATAAAAATAATGCAATTTACGCTAAAAATACATTTAACGCAAAAATGCAACTTAAAATAAGATTAAAAACTAAATATCATTAAAATATTCATATCAGTAACATACAAGTTCACAAACGGATTCACAAAATAACAGTTTTAGGATACGTCTTAACGATTTTAAGTATTACCTCCAACTACTTTATAATTTTAATGTATTACTTACATTTAGCGTCTCCAGGACAAGTCAATATATACGTGATTTAAATATTTATCTAATACAATATAATATATTGTAAATGCCAAACTAAGTTATAGCACTTGTTACATAGTTTTTCCCATACATACATTATTTTTGTTGACCATTTCCATGTTTAAAATGCAATAGTATATCGTCTGTCTTTAAAGTAGCCGGCCCATATTATTTGTATGACCGGACTTAAGGGGTAATTACATTTAACTCTTCACAGGAAACGTTGTCAAGTTTTTTCAGAACAAAAACCAATAAATTATAATAAAAAAAGGCTACCAACAAACCTTTCTTTTCCTTAACTCGTGTAAAAAAATGTTAAGATTTTTTTTCGAGAAATCGAAAACGTGAAAATTAGGAAGTCTCCTGTGGGAAGTTAGATGTAATAACCCCTTTAGATACAGATGACCCAGTACCTACAATAGATAATAGAAATATTTCAGTTGCTCGGCCAGGGTAGTGGAAGTCAACATGAGAATATACCGACTTCATTGTTTTATTTGATAGCTTAATAATAAATAATGGGCATGGGTACCAATACCGCTAACGGTAGACGAACTTTTAATCTCATATTAAAATTTGATATTGTTTGACATAACTTACAATGTATCTCATCTACACTTAGCAGTGCGAGCGAGATGTACATAAAGTGGTAACAAATTAATATCAAATCAGTGTGGTTATTAACAATCGTTTGCCTCTCTTCGCCGCATGCTCTACAACTGACATAAGGGTACGTTTACATTGTGTCAACTGATGCATTCGAATGTCAGACGTAGCAGTCAACGCAGTGTAAAGCACCTTAACAATTATTAATATTAATTCTGAGAGCCTTCTCTAATATCATGTTGCAAGATTGTTGTTTTTCATTGTTTCTCCAAAGTCGGTGTACTCTTGAATCAATAGCTTTAATGTTATATCAGTATCTTCCACTTTATTATAATAATACAGTTAAAGCAATAGTTCCCAATCTGCCAACGTAAGTACCTCAGTAATTATAGTTATATACTTTATATAATCTATTAAACAGTTACAGCCGGCAGCCGTCGCCATTATTTCGATAGTTTCAGTATTATTTTCATGTTATGTATGTTAAGTTGGTCCTACTCCTTAACTGATCAGTTCGGGAGACCAAAGTGCACTCGAAAGCTATAAAAATTGGTCGTTTTGTATGAAAGTGTTTACAGAGGTGATCCTTTTTTATTGCTTTGGAGTGTAGGCGGCGATCTGCGGCTTCAGTGAATAGTGACATTAAAATGTAGTTCCATAAATCAAAGTGCACTTACAACTTTTATATAAATACCTGATAAGTATTATATACTAAGGAATAGATTCACGTACTCCCCGGCCGAGCAACCATCGTTGATTACCCGTCTTTTACAATATATAAATGTATTTACAATTTACACACTTATGACATACAATATACTCACAGTTATTGCTAGAAGTAACTTTTTATCTACAGATAAAATAAAGCTTGGTGTGATTGGGTTAAAAATTAAGGTCAGCGCCTTCGGAATGTCACATGCTGGTTTTTTCGTGTTCAAAAATAAACTGCCAGTAGTTTTAAAAAATCTGTTAAACCTCTTTCGGAACGGACAATTACGGATATTAAGAAAATCGCATCTCCGAAAGTAGCGAGCCTGGTTTTTAACAGAATAACACCTCTTGTTATACTCGGGTGAACATTTTATACACAGAAATATTTTTTTATGAGATAACAATTATATGTCAAAGTTAATTAAGTGGCAATTCTAATTTTAACTGCACTATATTTTGCTGACACACTTAGGATTAGATTTTTCTTTTTTTCGTAATTTAATGTATGCACGATCTGCGTTTTTATTAGCATCGATTTTTTTAAGCATCGCGAGCGGTTCGGAGTTTCGGCAAAGATTTTTCTTTAATTAATATTATTCTGATTTAACCGAAAAACCGAAGCGCTGACGACCGAATAAGCCTAAACTAATATTGTGTTATATTGTAAAAGTTATAGTTTGCCATCGTTGATCAAAGAAGAAAATATGTGTTAAACGTTTAGTTAGTGAGTTTTGTTATACTTTTAAAGTTCTGGTTCGGATGTGGGGTGTACAGAAATGTTTCATAGTCGTGTATGATCGAGTAAGTAGGTAGGTGTGGTGGCTCCGGCCGCGTACGAGTTAGGCTTCTCTAAATTGTTGTAAGTTGAAACATCTATTCAGTCGGTGAAGACACTTAAAGTACTATTGTTGTAGATTGTAATGGAATCGATTTTAAAGAGGTGGGCGAAGCGGCTGGTGACATCTTTGGGCTAGTTTTGAGACTAGGTTAGTGAAGATATTTCAGGCGTGAGATGCGAGTCATGTCAGACCAATGTTTTCGAGATTCATAACTGCTTTGTGCATGCATCTACACCGCAGTTGACTTTTGTGGCCCAACACTGTGCAATGGTAACATTAGATAACTTTTGTGCCTACAGATAGTTATCTAATGTTAATGTTTCCAAGTGTAATGGCTGCTCTACACGATGGGCCAGCGCCGGTCACTCCAAGGGACGCAGCCATGCGGTAGAATGAGATAGCAATATCACTTGCTCCCTCTAACGCTTAAATGCGTCCCTTGGAGTGGCCGGCGCTGGCCCATCGTGTAGAGGAGCCATTACACTTGGAAACATTGTTCTATTAACATAAGTAACTGCGGTAAGATGGCTATAGAGCGCACATCGATTTAAGTGCGATCACTGGGCACGAATAATGTCGTACATTGACCTGTTTTTGGTAACGGATGTCTCGGTTAGGACCTCGGCTCATACAAGTAAGATTACCAGAAGCTATGTGCGGAATTCCATTCGTCAGATACTCCTCAGCGAAGGCATATCGTGATGAAACCTTATACATATGCGAAAAAATTTAAAAGAGTGTCTATGTAGTATACTTAGCCAAAATCTTCTTAAGAGAGAAGGCCTAGGGAAGGAAGGTCAGAAGTGTGACGTAGTAAATGATTATGATGAACTACCATATAGGTATCTGTGTATTTCACCTACTACTAAAGCTTTCAAATACAAGTTGTACACATGAGTCTCTACAATATTATTGCGAGTAAGCATAATATAAGGTCAATGAACGAAATTCTCCACGCTCAGTGGCCGCAGTTTAAGGCTTAAGGAGGTTAGAGTGACAACCCTATAGGTGTTCAGGGGTGTCACTAGCCGCTGCGCATGAGTGTCTTTACTTGTTTTGATGTTGTTGATATATGTGAATAAGGAATCGTCTCGGGCAGTTGGCACATATCAGTTGTCGGAAAACTTAGTACTATAAGTATCTTTGAATCTGACTCGCAAAACGAAACTGTCATTTCAGACTTGTTTTTAAAAGTGATTTTAGATTTCCTTTACTGAAATCTGCGTTTGAATTCTCAGAATAACAGTTGAGTGTAATAAAGGTATAAAATAAACTCGCAGTGATTCCATTGATGAATTGTATTTTTATTTTAACCCCTTAGACACCCCTTCAATTATAGTATTTTAAGCGTTTTAAGTTCCCATTGAATTTACCTCGGCTCTACCAGAAAACTGTGCCCAAGTTTTGCCTGTCTCGTTACGGTGAGAACTATGTCATGTAATTTTGGACTTAGGGCCATATTGGAGCCGCGTATGTGCATGTCACACAAGCAGTGTGCCGTCTCTCATAACTATCTGTATATTACAATCGGAATTATTTTATCCGGCTCGAAGGACCAAAACATGTTGAGGATTATGTTCGTGAGTAAATATTACTTACATAAATTTCTTTGGTTAAATTTAAAATAAATTATACGTAGGTATGCTATTGTGAATCACTAGCAACGAAAAGAGATATATCAACGAAAAGAGGTATGTCAAATCCAAGTTTGCTACCAGCGAATGATATTTAATAAGTACCTTCAAAGTTAGCTTCAAAGTAGCTTTTAACACTAACTTTCACACAACAACTATGTTGTCCATGTTTTGTCCTCTTCTAATTTAGACGAATATAGGTTGTGAATTTGTTATAGGTAAATGAAACTCTGACAAATCCTAATTTTTTTTTTTAGATTTGTCAGACTTACACGCTTTTAACACTGACAGATCAAAATCAAAAAAATCAAAATCAAAATATACTTTATTCATGTAGGCCTAGCAACAAGCTCTTATGAATCGTAATTAATCTTAATCTAATTATCAGAGCAATTTATTGATGTTAATATTATTCCATAATAAAATTGGATTATTATACATGTCAAATTTAACACTAAGAATTGCACAAAAGGATCGTCAAACATTAAAAAAAAAATTGTATAAAAAAATACTAGTCTAGAATTTCTAGAATAAAATCTAAATGTCAAAAAAAAGCATAAGTAACAAACAAGTAGATAGTATTACATCGGAATATCCATTTCCTCATCAATAATCAAATATACCTAATAAATAAATAATCATTTCGAATAACAATTAATCCCACGTTTTATTATCATTCATGTAGTCCTGTGTGGTATAATAAGCTTTGGAAATAAGTTTACGCTTTACATAATTCTTAAATTTATTAATAGATAATTCAGTAATATGGTTTGGAAGTTTATTATAAAATCTTACACAATTACCCATGAATGATTTTTTGATTTTATGGAGCCGAGTGAAGGGCACTGCGAACTTATGTTTATTTCTAGTATTAATATTATGGATTTCACAATTTTTCCTAAAATTTACAATATTTTTATGTACATACAGAATATTCTCATAAATGTATTGACAGTGCACTGTCATTATGTCAATTTCCTTAAATTTATCTCTAAGTGAGTCTCTATGGATCATATCTATAACAAATAAAGAATAGGTATTAATTTAACATACAAACCTTAATAACAATTATCAATGTCCTGTGGCCCCACACTAGCCTACGCCTGACACGTGTCACGTGGTAGCCGAATTCATAATTCGTAAGCTAAAGGATCTAGATCAAACTATAACCCATGATTAAAATTACAATACTTACTCTAATAAGATTGATAATGGTTTTAGTATCGTAAATGAGATATTATCTAGGTACTGCCAGGCGTGGCTCACTCCGCGATTTCGTCGCTTTGTTACAGGTAGCTAAATGTACATCCGTTCCACTCCAATTTTGGGGAAAGCCGCGCGTGGCGCTGTCGCCACCTAGCGGCCATATCTGTGCTGATCGTAACAGATGCGTTTTGTTAGAGAGTGAGTCTTCTGTACTATTATTTATTCTGTGGTACTGCAGCCGCCGAAGATGAAAAGAATCCTGGAAAGAGTAGGTATGGGAGCCAATGGTATGGGTATAAGTAATAATAGTCACCCCTGAACGAAGATCCACCACTTGGGAGTTTTAGGGCGGTTTCAGATTAGCGTTTTATACGAGGGTATACCTATATATAATTATTTTATTTATTGTCACTTAGTAACCGTATCGCTTATCGTATCGTTCCCTCATAGTAGTTTAACCTTTTGGACGCCAATGACCAATATATCCGCACCGCAGGTCCAACGCCAAAGACGGAATAATCGGTCACAGTCCAAAGAACAACTTAGACCTACCGTGCATATGCATAAAGTTCAATTTCAGTTTTGATACTTCGATCACGTGGTGTCCGAGTGACAGCTTTTGTGTTTGACATGGCGTCGAAGGGTTAAAGCAGGTAAGCAAAGTCTTCGAATTATTATTAAGAAAAATCGTGAGATTATTACTAGTACGACGTGTACGACAACAAAATACTTTCCCTGCTTTTGTTTCTGAAAGAATCATGCTGCTAAAAGTAATATAGAGTCTGTGCGGAAAGAGAAGAGTCGTGGGATTTGAGGGCGCGCCAGTGCTATTTTATGGTTTTTGCTATGCTGACAACACTGGTCACGTGATTATAGTACGACACTAAAGGTCATGATACTTGAATCCCTTTTGTTCCGGTTTTTTACCACGGCTTACTAAACGGAGCCTGGTGGTGGTGTCGGCTCGTCAACTCAATCCTCTGACTTAGCGCAGGCACTAGTTTTCTTTTTAAAACACTTGTTTTTATATCTCAGATACTAAAAAGTGACTGCGATTGACAAAACTGCTAAAACTAGTTAAGAATCTACCCAATACAACTGTAATTTTAGTACCAAACAAGATACGAGTCTCATTTATGTACTGCCTAATCTGTGCAGTCCAACAGTTATTAAAACCGGGTAGATCGGGTAGAAATTGGGCAATAGAACTGTAATTTTATCTGGGATATATTTCACCCATTGTAAACTTGACTTGTAATGTGTATGTGTACATTATTAATAATAAATATGAATATGAATAAAAATAGTGCATAAGTAGGTAGGCCTTATTGGGATATGTCCGGTTCTCTCAACTCACGATATTTTACTTCGCCGAAAAGTCACTGCTAAATATGAAATATAATTTCGTAACTAAAAGAACCTACAAATAAAGAAATATTTTATTAAAAAAAGTTTTATTCAGAACCTAGGAAACGAACTTACAAATAAAGAAATATTTTATTAGAAAAAGTTTTATTCTTTGTAATCTGATCTTTGTAATGAAGTCTGAATTAAAATATTCAATGTCACTTATGTTTGAGCTAGCTTCAATACAACCAGGGACACTCATAGAACTATCTTCATCTGAACTGGATGTGCTTGAATCCGGCACGTAGATTACGAATTCTTGCATATCACCTACTTAGCGGTCTTTTATTCGAGATACCGTAGGTACTTTTACATAATCCTGAAAAAGAAATTACATATAAATATGCATAAAATGGCAAGTATCAAGCCTATTTGTCAGTTATTTTAAAGATCATGAATGACCTGCATATTTATGAAAATTAATATATTTTGAATGAATATACTTACCGATTATGTACCGGAGACAAGTTACTTAGGGGGCTTATTAAATAGGTAATTATTTAATATTAAATACAACATCAATACCCGCGAATAGCGGAAACACGTACCTCGATTTTTTGTAAGTCGATAGTCGGCTTTTAGCCGTTTTCTTCCCGCTGACAAAACCGAACAATGTTAAATATAATTTTCCTTGTGGTTTTATGTACGGTTTTATCGTGTTTTGAAAATATTTTATACATAAAACTTGCGGTTTTTGTTAATAAAAATATACATTGACAGAAGTTTGTTTACTTTTTACAAGACAGGTGTCAAAGGTTTGATTGCCATATAAAATTTAAAATGTTAGTTCCCGTTTCTGCCACGACTCTTCTCTTTCCGCACAGACTCTACAACAGAAATTCAAATATAAGTAAGTAGGTAAATCAAATTATTCACATAAATAAGAACCAAAACTTATATTCGTAATTTTAAATAGCTACTTATTGAACTTTATTATTATTTCGCCAATGACCAAGCCTGAAATAATACTTGGTCAAGCAGATCTTTTCAGTAGAAAAAGGACGCAAATTTGAAAAATGTAGGCGCGACCGGATATCGTCTCATAGAAAATTCGAATTTCGCGCCTTTTTCTACTTACATGATTTGCTTGACCATCTATAAATATTAAATTGATATTTCGCAGTAAATAAAAGAACACTAACAAGCTTTTATTTCGTTTTTAACCTGTTGACCCTGTTATTATTGACAGTTTTCGTTTTCACAAGTTTTGCTTTTGGCGCCTTAAAATGCGCGGTAAAATGGAATAAAGAGAAACTATTCAAGTCAACATTTATGTCACTGATGGTACAAAGTCTCGTAATAATTAGTAACTGTTTTCCAAGGAATTAATTCTGTTTTAAGAGAATATTTTAATTTGGAATAACATGAAAAAAAAATACGACCGTTTGCATATGTTTGTTTACAATACCCTATTTACAATTATTATGAGTGTTTAGGCCGCGTAACATATGACTTAAACAGCTTCGGTGCATCTTGACAGATGTCACATTTGAAATTGACAGTAACAGCGTCTGACACATTCCATAATTCAATAAAATTCAATAATACTCGCACGTGGATTTTTGTTGAAATGTTTTATTAAAATACCACTAAAACTGATAAAATGGACGCTTACGATATATTCAAGAAACTAACCAAAGGTCTAACCTTCAAACAACGCGTTTTAGGCGTAAAAAACAATGTAAGTTGCACTTATAACCTCTCGTTCGTGTTCAATTTTGTTTGATAAAATTATATTTACACTTGTTTGTTTTTAGCAAAGTGCAAAGCCTTCACCGGTTAAGAAAGAGGAAGCATTGGAGATTAAGGAGGAGTTGCCCAGTGAGGATGAAGATGATACACAGAACTTAAGCGCCGGCAGCGAAGCGAGTGATGTAGATTCTGGCGATGAGAAGGAACTACAACTGTTGGAAGGAGTTAAAGTGGGAGAAAAAAGGAAAAAGAAGAAGAAGGAGAAAACGGAGGATTTGCTTAAGAAACTAGAAATCGAAGAGGTTAGTATTAACAAGTTATTTTTAAGAAAATCTGTGACAAATTTGGGCTATATCCGCGAAAATTTTAGTTCGCAAATTGCAGGCATCTTTCTCTGTCTAATTACGTCTGTACAATTAATGTGTTTAAGATGATATCAGGGAAATAGCAGGTTCAACATGGACTCGAACAGCAAGGGATAGAATGGAATGGCGACCTTTAGAGGAGGCCTTTGTCGGAAGATAAGTTGAGGAGTAACTACTGTTTACTCGAGGAGAGGTAATTGGTTATCGCAAACTCTGAGACTGTTTAAGGAATCAGTGTACGATATTCCTGTTCTTGGGATGCCATCCGACACTATGTCACCCAAATTTTGTCCACTCAAACTTTACTCAGTGGAAATCCCCAAACGGGAGGACTGGTCAAACAGTCAAATCAAGTGGAAAGAAGGAAGCCTGAGGTGGTACACTGATGGCTCCAAATCCGGATCTGAAGTAGGCTGCGGAGTATACGGTGAAGCGCCTAGGAAAAGTATCAGCTTAAACCTAGGACGTTTTTGCTCTATATTCCAGGCAGAGGTATACGCCATTCTGGAATGTGCGTCAATCAATCTGCAAAGCAACTACGGCAACCATACTATCTATATCCATTCGGATAGCCAGGCGGCACTCTTAGCCCTAACCTCCGATGTCACCACATCAGGCTGGTTGAGAACTGCAGGCAACTATTGAACAACCTTGGAGCCAGGAACAAGGTTGTTCTACGTTGGGTCCCGGGGCATGCGGGGTGTCGTAGGAAACGAGAAGGCCGACGAACTCGCGCGAGCAGGGGCTAAGGGGAAGAACTACAGTCCTGAGCCCTTTTGTGGTATCCCCAAAAGCCTAACGCGGCTCACCCTAAAGACCTACTGTCACTACAAAACCATTCAACTCTGGAGAGAAACAACAGGTTTGAACCATTCCAAAGCGCTTATCAAGGCCTTCAGCAAAAAGGCGTCCTCGAACGCCTTAGCGCTGTCTAGGAACCAACTGCGCAACTTGGTAAGGGTGCTTACCGGGCACTGCGGCCTAAATAAGCACATGCACACCATGGGGAAACGTGACATAGGGCGGTGCAGACTCTGCATGGAGGCAGAGGAGACGCCCTTACACATCCTCACAGAGTGCCCTTGCCTAATGCGTACTCGTGACCTAATCTTGGGCGGACACATATTACGCCCGGAGGAGGTAAAGTCTCTCGAAACCAAAAAGATCCTGCAGCTATTTGAAGTTGCAGGGTTGGATCGAGAGTTGTAGTAGGTGGCGATCACAATAGATCAGGAATGGTCGCAGTGATACATAGGCTTTGGAGCCTTATATAGCCCCTAATAAAGAAGAAGAAGAAGAAGAACTACTGTTTGCCGAATTTAAAAAATAAATAAATTATCTCTCTCTCTCTCTCTTTAGCCTTTTTCTACCCTTCGGGTGTAGGCCTCCTTCATTTTACGTCATTGGTCACGGTCTTTTGCAACCTGAAGCCACTTCTTCCCCGCAGTCCTTTTGATGTCGTCGTCCCAACGCATCTTGGGTCTACTTTGGGGACGCTCTTCCCCCCATGGTCGCCACTCGAGTAGTCGTTTAATCCACGATTTTTTTTTTTTTTTTTATAAAATTAATATAAAAATAATTAATAATAATAGATAAACATGAATAAAATAGTATAACAGTTTATATAGTATATTAGTTAGTAAATTCTGTTAGTAATAATAAGAGGCATACTTACAAAACTTTTGTTATTTAAACTAAGATCAACAATAAAGGCTTTTTATTTTATTTTATTTATTTATTTTAATTGTGTATTGGTCAAAGGCACCAGAGGTTCAGTAGCGATGCAATCTTAGTAATTACAGCTCTCTATAAATTCCAGCATAACCGCTTCCGCAACGAACATGGCATTAAAGTGGTTGGTCGTCACGTCCCAGCCGCTCTGCAAGACTTCTCCCAGCTTGTGACCAAGTACGATGTGAAACAGGCACTTGTGGACACAGTGATGAAGTGTGGGTACGATGAGCCTACTCCGGTGCAGAGGCAGGCCGTGCCCTGTATGATGGAGGTTAGTTTTTGCCTATACAAAATTTGGCTATCATGTAGCATTAGATTCTAATGCCTAAAAACACTACTGAATTAAAACTAGTGTCAATATAACATTATTAACTTCTAATTTTGAACACTATTTATTTATCATATAGCATTACAATTACTGGATTCAATTTAAATATATTATTATTCTAGAGATTGACACACACTACACTATCAGGATTTTACATAAAAGTAATTAGAACGCATATTTCACAGTAAAATACCTTATTTAATGTCTGTCTTCATGTATGCTTTCCATTCTGCCCGATTTTTGCCTTAAAGGAAGTTGTTTAATATACAGGACCGTCAAATCCTAGCCTGTGCCCCAACCGGCTCCGGCAAAACATGTGCTTTCCTCCTGCCCATCCTGCACACACTTGGAGCCCCACAAGGAGACCCCCGGGCCCTAGTGCTCTGTCCCACCAGGGAGCTGGCACACCAGATATACAGGTGGGTTTGCACTATTTAGAAGTACAGGAAACATGGAAAAATTGACTGCCTTGGTTGAGACTCGAGCTCATGACTCCAGGATACCAGCCACTCCACCTTGACAGCCAAAATTAAGTTGCATATAAATCCCCAATCCACATTGGGCTAGCGTGGGGACTATAGCCCAAGCTCTCTTGCACATAAGAGGAGGCCTGTTCCCAGCAGTAGGACGTATATAGGCGGAATTATTATATATATTTGTGAGAGTGAGATAGATTCAATTTTGTTCCAACAGGGAGGCGCTCCGGCTGAGCGAAGGCACGGAGTTAAGATGCAGCGTTGTGCGGAACATGAAGGAGAGCAAAGTGAAAGAGCGGGAGGCCACTATAAGGAGGAGCGGTGAGAATATAGCAATTACCACATTTTTAATTGTATTTTGAGTGCCCTAAGAAGACTTGCAATTTGACTCAAATGCAGTTTTCATACATACACACTTTCATTTATTTATTTCTATAACAATATGATATTGTGTTAGCAAAATCTTACAAACTAACATACACATAAAAATTATAAAATAACAGCGGAACATGTCATTAAATAAAATTCCAAAAAAACACATAAACCTACAAAAAAAAAGTAAGTACAGATAAAGTAATAAAAAGGTCATCATTAAAAGTAAAAGCACGGACCTATGTATTTTTTTTATTATATTTCAGATATAGTTATCAGCACGCCAAACAGATTATGCTACCTACTTAACAGGGATAACGTGAATATTTCCCTTGACAAGTGAGTACCAATGGGGTTGGCAACTGTCAAAGGTTTGCATAGATGGCGCCATCATAGCTTGCCCCTTTTTCTATGAGATTTGGCTTAAAGAGCTGGCATCCAAAGCATTAAAAAAACATAAAATTTGACACAATTCTAGGGATTGACGCGGCAAGCTATGATGTCGCCATCTGCTTAAGAGTGCTATTACATTTCGGGGTTGAGCGAGTTTAGGTATTTTACGCGCTGCGGCAGGCCGTGCGAGCTCAGTATTCCGATCCCTTCTACCACACTCGCACTACAATGATGGATTAAACATTCTTGATCCTTCGCGAAGCATATTGAAATCAACCATAACAACACTAACTGTACTTAACTTATAAAGTCCTAAAACTGTTATTTGGTAAGTACGAAAATACTAAATGCAGTGCAAATGTACATAGGGGCTGTTCATAAATTACGTCGTCTATTTTTGACCCCCCCATCCCTCAAATCATCCAAAAATCATGCTTCGGATGACTCTGTTTCCTCCTACGTCATGCTACTATCATCCGATGTCCATGACCCCCTCCCCCCCTCCTCCCATTTGAAACGACGTAATTTATGAATAGCCCCATACTCGTACTTATGAACGTATATTACTCGAAAGAAATTATAGGTACTCGCTTATTTACAAGAAACAAGTTACAAGAAACTGAAGATACACAGGGTCTGATGATGGAGCTGGAAGGTGGCCACGGGTACCAGTCTATCATGTAACTAAACCACTTCGTGTTTGGGCTCGTTTGATTCGTCTAAACAAGATCTTTGACACTGAAGATACACAGGGTCTGATGATGGAGCTGGAAGGTGGTCACGGGTACCAGTCTCTCATGTAACTAAACAATTTCGTGTTTGGGCTCGTTTGATTCGTCTCAACAAGATCTTTGACACAAGACAGTACTCAGGGTCTGATGATGGAGCTGGAAGGTGGTCACCATTACCAATCAACCATACAACTAAACAACATCGTGTTTAGGCTCGTTTTATTCATCTCAACAAGATCTTTGACACTATATAGGTGATACTCAGAGTCTGATGATGGAGCTGGAAGTTGGTTACCGGTACCAATCAACCATGCAACTAAACCACTTCATGTTTAGGCTCGTTTGACTAGTCTCAACAAGATCTTTGACACTAGGTGTTACTCAGAGTCTGATGATGGAGCCGGAAGGTGGTCACCGGTACCAATCAACCATGCAACTAAACCACTTCATGTTTAGGCTCGTTTGATTAGTCTCAACAAGATCTTTGACACTAGGTGATACTCAGAGTCTGATGATGGAGCTGGAAGGTGGTCACCGGTACCAATCAACCATGCAACTAAACCACTTCGTGTTTAGGCTCGTTTGATTCGTCTCAACAAGATCTTTGACACTAGGTGATAAACCAAACACGAAGCCCAAACACGGAGCCCAAACACGAAGTGGTTCAGTTATGTGATAGACAGGTACCCGTCGCGTCGCCACCTTCGAGCTCCATCATCAGATCCTGAGTACTTTCTTGTGTCAAAGATCTTGTTGAGATGAATAAAACGTGCCTAAACACGAAGTAGTTCAGTTACATGATAGACTGGTACCCATGGCCACCTTTCAGTTCCATAATCAAACCTTGTGTATCTTCAGTGTCAAAGATCTTGTTGAGACTAATCAAACTAGCCCAAACACGAAGTGGTTTAGTTGTATGGTTGTTTGGTACCGGTGACCACCTTCCGGCTCCATCATCAGACCCTGAGTACTATCTTGTGTCAAAGATCTTGTTGAGACGAATAAAACGAGCCTAAACACGAAGTGGTTTCATTGCACGGTTGATTGGTACCGGTGACCACCTTCCGGCTCCATCATCAGACCCTGAGTACTATCTTGTGTCAAAGATCTTGTTGAGACGAATAAAACGAGCCTAAACACGAAGTGGTTTAGTTGCATGGTTGATTGGTACCGGTGACCACCTTCCGGCTCCATCATCAGACCCTGAGTACTATCTTGTGTCAAAGATCTTGTTGAGACGAATCAAACGAGCCCAAACACGAAGTGGTTTTGTTGCATGGTTGATTGGTACCGGTGACCACCTTCCGGCTCCATCATCAGACCCTGAGTATTATCTTGTGTCAAAGATCTTGTTGAGACGAATCAAACGAGCCCAAACACGAAATGGTTTAGTTGCATGGTTGATTAGTACCGGTGACCAAATTCCGGCTCCATCATCAGACCCTGAGTACTATCTTGTGTCAAAGATCTTGTTAAGACGAATAAAACGAGCCTAAACACGAAGTGGTTTAGTTGCATGGTTGATTGGTACCGGTGACCACCTTCCGGCTCCATCATCAGACCCTGAGTACTATCTTGTGTCAAAGATCTTGTTGAGACGAATAAAACGAGCCTAAACACGAAGTGGTTTAGTTGCATGGTTGATTGGTACCGGTGACCACCTTCCAGCTCCATCATCAGACCCTGAGTACTATCTTGTGTCAAAGATCTTGTTGAGACGAATCAAACGAGCCCAAACACGAATTGGTTTAGTTGCATGGTTGATTAGTACCGGTGACCACATTCCGGCTCCATCATCAGACCCTGAGTACTATCTTGTGTCAAAGATCTTGTTGAGACGAATAAAACGAGCCTAAACACGAAGTGGTTTAGTTGCATGGTTGATTGGTACTGGTGACCACCTTCCGGCTCCATCATCAGACCCTGAGTACTATCTTAAGTCAAAGATCTTGTTGAGCCGAATAAAACGAGCCTAAACACGAAGTGGTTTAGTTGCATGGTTGATTGGTACCGGTGACCACCTTCCAGCTCCATCATCAGACCCTGAGTACTATCTTGTGTCAAAGATCTTGTTGAGACGAATCAAACGAGCCCAAACACGAATTGGTTTAGTTGCATGGTTGATTAGTACCGGTGACCACATTCCGGCTCCATCATCAGACCCTGAGTACTATCTTGTGTCAAAGATCTTGTTGAGACGAATCAAACGAGCCCAAACACGAAGTGGTTTTGTTGCATGGTTGATTGGTACCGGTGACCACCTTCCGGCTCCATCATCAGACCCTGAGTACCATCTTGTGTCAAAGATCTTGTTGAGACAAATCAAACGAGCCCAAACACGAAATGGTTTAGTTGCATGGTTGATTAGTACCGGTGACCAAATTCCGGCTCCATCATCAGACCCTGAGTACTATCTTGTGTCAAAGATCTTGTTAAGACGAATAAAACGAGCCTAAATACGAAGTGGTTTAGTTGCATGGTTGATTGGTACCGGTGACCACCTTCCGGCTCCATCATCAGACCCTGAGTACTATCTTGTGTCAAAGATCTTGTTGAGACGAATAAAACGAGCCTAAACACGAAGTGGTTTAGTTGCATGGTTGATTGGTACCGGTGACCACCTTCCAGCTCCATCATCAGACCCTGAGTACTATCTTGTGTCAAAGATCTTGTTGAGACGAATCAAACGAGCCCAAACACGAATTGGTTTAGTTGCATGGTTGATTAGTACCGGTGACCACATTCCGGCTCCATCATCAGACCCTGAGTACTATCTTGTGTCAAAGATCTTGTTGAGACGAATAAAACGAGCCTAAACACGAAGTGGTTTAGTTGCATGGTTGATTGGTACTGGTGACCACCTTCCGGCTCCATCATCAGACCCTGAGTACTATCTTAAGTCAAAGATCTTGTTGAGCCGAATCAAACGAGCCCAAACACGAAGTGGTTTAGTTGCATGGTTGATTGGCACCGGTGACCACCTTTCGGCTCCATCATCAGACCCTGAGTACTATCTTGTGTCAAAGATCTTGTTGTGACGAATCAAACGTGCCCAAACACGAAGTGGTTTAGTTGCATGGTTGATTGGTACCGGTGACCACCTTCCGGCTCCATCATCAGACCCTGAGTACTATCTTGAGTCAAATAAATACATATAGAATGTCAGGTCGTTTCAAATATTTTTAATCCTGTCCGGTAGTTTATTAAACTGTACCATTATAAATTATAATACTATAAAAACAGTGCTAGGATCAAAGTCTCTCATTGCGGTTTACACGCACACAGTATAGCGTTTTACACGGCGCCCGCCGCACACAATGATAAAAAACCTCGTCGTCGCCGTTGAAAATGTGCGGAGCCGACCGACACACGTCCTGCCTGTACAAGCTCTGCCGCGGCACTGAGCTGGTGAGCGCGCGTCATCGGTAATATAGAGTAGTTTTCAAAAAATTGCCAAAAAATTATAGTAGAATTTCATAAACACTAATGTATACCAACAGTATAAGCAAACGTTGCAGATTGCTTGAGTATGAAAATGACTTCGATATTAAGTAGATTTTCGTAGAAATTGACACTTGTTTCGGAGAGAAAATTGAGTTCGTTTTACTTTGATTTTCTCTTTCTCAAAGGTATGTAGGAAAAATATCGTTTGATATGCTTAAAGTACAGGGTATTAGTAATACAAAATAGCCAGGTTTAGCAGAGAAAACTTCTCAAAATTTCCAAATAAAAGCTTGCCGTACAGTGCTTCACGCGGTTTTTCGGAAACGACCATCAGAAAAAAATTCATTACTTATTTAATAAGTCCTTTTTCTAATATTTACAACGATATTTAAAAAGATAAGAAGACGCTTTTACTGGAACAAGTACTCATTGTTTCTAATAAGGAGCACAAAGTCCTGAATTTCGTCGACTAGTATCATCAATTTTGCATTATTTCGACTTTTCTTGTAAGAGCGCTCTTAATACTTTGACCGGCCAACCCCATTTTGACATTAGAAATCCACTGAAATTCATTGCAAATATCTGTATACTCAAAACCATTTTCCTCACGTTGTCCCGGCATTTTGCCACGACTCATGGGAGCCTGGGTTCCGCTTAGCTACTTATCCCAAGAATTGGTGTAGGCTCTAGTTTTTACGAAAGCGACTGCCATCTCACCTTCCAACCCAGGGGGTAAACTAGGCCTTATTGGGGATTAGTCCGGTTTCCTCACGATATTTTCCTTCACCGAAAAGCGACTGGTAAATATCAAATCGTCGTATTATATCGATCACAAGATATATAATTATGTCATTTTATAACTGTTTGTTCTCTGTTTATCATACTATGCCATACGATTAAATAAATAAATAAATTATCATATAACGAATCCCAACCGATTTGGCTATAAAAATTACAAATAACTTTCAATACCTACAAACTTTTTGTTTAACACACCAGTAAAAAAGAGTCAGAGAGAGGGAGAGTAAGAGAGAGTGGACTGATCAAATCAGTGACAAATCCGGCAAGAAAATTTACGAGGCCATTCACACTGCCGAAGACCGAAACACGTGGAAAGCAATCGTTCGAAAAGTAATTTATAGAGGTCACGACCCTCAGCTATGAGGAATATGATTCAAGGAGGAGGAGGGGAAAAAAGAGTGCGCTATGTTAAGCGAACACCGCAGCCTATGGACACTTGCAACTCTAGTGTACACGCATAACAAGTCTCTTTTTTATTCAGAGTCCGTTGGTTAATAATCGACGAAGCCGACAAGCTATTCGAAGGCTCAGCCGACGAGCAGTCCGACTTTAGACAGCAAATGGAGCAGATTCTAGCGGCCTGCGGCGGCAAACAGCGCCGTATAGCGATGTTCAGCGCTACGCATACACCCGCTGTGGCGAAATGGTGCCGCCATCACATGAGGGGGCTTATCAATGTGACTGTTGGGCAGAGGTATGTTGTTTTCTCTCTATTTTTACGATAGTTAGTTTTTAGATGATATTAATGGCAAACAGCGCCGTATAGCGATGTTCAGCGCTACACATACACCCGCTGTGGCGAAATGGTGCCGCCATCACATGAGGAGGCTTATCAATGTTACTGTGGGACAGAGGTATGTTGCTGACTCTTTCGTTCTCTACAGAAATCAGTCATATACCCTTAGAGACTATTAGAGTAGGTAGTGGCGGCAAACAGCGACGTATAGCGATGTTCAGCGCCACACATACACCCGCTGTGGCGAAATGGTGCCGCCATCACATGAGGGGGCTTATCAATGTTACTGTGGGACAGAGGTATGTTGCTGACTCTTTCGTTCTCTACAGAAATCAGTCATATACCCTTAGAGACTATTCGACTAGGTTGTGGCGGCAAACAGCGCCGTATAGCGATGTTCAGCGCTACGCATACACCCGCTGTGGCGAAATGGTGCCGCCATCACATGAGGGGGCTTATCAATGTTACTGTGGGACAGAGGTATGTTGCTTGCTCTCTCTCTCACTCTCTATGAGTAGGTAAGCTTTAGGTTAGAGCAGAAACTAGCGGCTTGCGGCGACAAACAGCGCCGTATAGCGATGTTCAGCGCTACGCATACACCCGCTGTGGCGAAATGGTGCCGCCATCACATGAGGGGCCTTATCAATGTTACTGTGGGACAGAGGTATGTTGCTGACTCTTTCGTTCTCTACAGAAATCAGTCATATACCCTTAGAGACTATTAGACTAGATTGTGGCGGCAAACAGCGCCGTATAGCGATGTTCAGCGCCACACATACACCCGCTGTGGCGAAATGGTGCCGCCACCATATGAGGGGGCTTATTAATGTTACAGTGGGACAGAGGTATGTTGCTGGCTCTTTCTTTCTCTGCAGTAATTAGCCATATATACCCTTAGAGACTATTAGAGTAGGTTGTGGCGGCAAACAGCGCCGTATAGCGATGTTCAGCGCCACACATACACCCGCTGTGGCGAAATGGTGCCGCCAATCTATGAGGGGGCTTATCAATGTTACTGTGGGACAGAGGTATGTTGCTTGCTCTCTCTCACTCTCTATGAGTAGGTAAGTTTTACTTTAGAGCAGATACTAGTGGCCTGAGACGGCAAACAGCGCCGTATAGCCATGTCCAGCGCCACGCATACACCCGCTGTGGCGAAATGGTGCCGCCATCACATGAGGGGGCTTATTAATGTTACTGTTGGACAGAGGTATGTTGTTTTTTCTCTCTTTTTACAATGATTATAGTAGGTTTTAGACTATTTTAGTGGCAAACAGCGCCGTATAGCGATGTTCAGCGCTACGCATACACCCGCTGTGGCGAAATGGTGCCGCCATCACATGAGGGGGCTTATCAATGTTACTGTGGGACAGAGGTATGTTGCTGAATCTTTCTTTCTCTACAGAAATCAGTCATTTACCCTTAGAGACTATTAGAGTAGGTAGTGGCGGCAAACAGCGACGTATAGCGATGTTCAGCGCTACGCATACACCTGCTGTGGCGAAATGGTGCCGCCATCATATAAGGGGGCTTATTGATGTTACAGTGGGACAGAGGTATGTTGCTTACTCTCTCTATCTTTCTTTCTATATATATGGTAAGTTTTACGTTAGAGCAGATACTAGTGGCCTGCGGCGGCAAACAACGCCGTATAGCGATGTTCAGCGCCACGCATACACCCGCTGTGGCGCAATGGTGCCGTCATCACATGAGGGGGCTTATTAATGTTACTGTGGGACAGAGGTATGTTATTATATTTCTTGATTTAAGTTTTATGTTGGTTAGAGATGATTTTAGTGGATTATGGGGCTAGCGCAGTATAGTATTCGGGCTTAATGTCACTTGTATTCTGTAAGAATACTTCCAACAATATTTATTATGATAATATGATGGTAATTTTTTTTTACAGAAATGCAGCCACTAACCTTGTGGACCAAGAACTATTGTACTGCGGCAACGAGAACGGGAAACTGGTGGCATTTAGACAACTAGTTCAGCAAGGACTGAAACCTCCTGTCCTAGGTATTGTAGCTCTTTTTAGGGTTCCGTACCCAAAGGGTAAAACGGGACCCTATTACTAAGACTCCGCTGTCCGTCCGTCCGTCTGTCACCAGGCTGTATCTCACGAACCGTGATAGCTAGACAGTTGAAATTTCCACAGATGATGTATTTCTGTTGCCGCTATAACAACAAATACTAAAAAGTAAGGAACCCTCGGTGGGCGAGTCCGACTCGCACTTGTCCGGTTTTATTATTTTTACAAAATAATCGGAAAATATTGACGTGTTCTTAACTTGAGAGACTCTGTATAAAAATATTTATAAAGAATATTAAAATATTCACTTCTCAGTTTCGAAAATTCCCTATATTTTATGGCGGAGTGTAAATTCGACTGATAATTCGACACTAATTATCATATTCTTAGTTGGAGTGCGGACGATAGTAGACAGTGTAGATGTCGTGGCACTCGTGGCCAGAACTTATAGTCCGTTTTTTTTAGCATTAGAAAGAACTTCGCAGATGTTCGCTTGTGGTTCTAAAACTGGCACTTTTAGCGGTAACAATTTGAAGTAAATTATATGTATTGACCATGCTACATTAGATAATTCAATCATTATTAACAATTAACGAGCCTGATAAAAACTGCACGCTTGCTTCTGCGGAGTTCATCTAATACTAAAAAAAACGAATTATAGGGCCACCCCACTTTAGCGTCTTTTGAGCGTCGCCGTCTAGTCAGCGCTATGGAAACTCGGAAGACGCTAGTGTGGCGTGGCTCTTATAGTGATCGTTACATGTTGTCGCAATAATTTCATGAAATTATCAATTGTATGTTGTTTCAGTGTTCGTACAGAGCAAAGATCGAGCGAAGCAGCTTTTCAAGGAGCTCATATACGACGGAATCAACGTAGACGTCATACATGCTGACAGAACTCAGACGCAGGTATTTATTACATTTCCTCGGCTATTCTGTTTATACAGTGTGGCCAAAAAATAAGTGCATTCCCGTTGTCGTCAAAAGTTGCTCAGGATAATCCCGAAACCTCCCTGGCAACGGTAATGCACTTATTTTTTAGCCATCCTGTATATGTCGTGGCCAGATCTTATAGTTCGTTTTTTTAGCATTAGAAAGAACTTGGAAGAAGGTAAGCGATCTTGACATGTGTTTTAATTGAAAAACGCTTTTTAAAAATCAGTAACTATTACTTATGAAAGCAGAATAATATAAGTGATCGTATTAGATTCATAAATGTTACATATTTGCCGTAACTTATTTTTAAAATGAGTTTTTCAATTAAAAGACACATCAAGATTGTTTACCTCATTTCTAATGCTAAAAAACGAACTATACATTTTCTCGGCTATTCTGTTTATACAGTGTGGCCAAAAAATAAGTGCATTCCCGTTGTCGCCAAAAGTTGCTCAGGATAATCCCAAAACCTCCCTGGCAACGGCAGTGCACTTATTTTTTAGCCACCCTGTCTGTATGTGTCGTATCGTGTATGTCGTGTTAGTGTCAGAGGGCCTACCGCGCACCACGTTCGACGTGTTGCCTCCCTGTCACACTTACGTATGAATTTACAAGTGCCATAGAGAGGCAACACGTCGAACGTGGTTCGCGGTAGGGCCTCTGAGGCCAAGATCCACTTCGGGTCGCTGCGCCACGTCAGTAAGTGTAAGTGTATATGTCGTGGCCAGATCTTAGAATTGACCATTTCATGATGTAGCAATCATGAAATTATCGGTTGCCCACATTATGAAAAAGTCAAAACCTAACCTAATCATGTCCAGGCGTGTCTCACTTCGCGATTTCGTCGCTTTGCTACAGGTAGCTAAAAGTACATCCGTTCGGCCCCAATTTTGGGGTTTGCCAAAAGCCGCGCGTGGCGCTGTCGCCACCTAGCGGCCATATCTGTGCTGATCGTAACAGACGCGTTTTGTTAGAGAGTTAGTCTTCTATACTTAGTACTATTATTTATTCTGTGCTAACAGGGCAAGATATGTATCACTACACTTTATATAACAAAGTCGCCGCGTCTGTCTGTTTGTATGTTTGTTCGCGATAAACTCAAAAACTACTGAACGGATTTTCATGCGGTTTTCACCTATCAATAGAGTGATGCTCGAGGAAGGTTTAGGTGTATAACTTGTGTCGCTAGTATGCTTAGGCCCACTTGCACCATCCCACTAACCCGGGGTTAAGCGGTTAAATCGTGAACCCACTGTCAAATTGTACTGGTAACCATGGTAACTCCGGGTTTAACCGCTTAACCCCGGTTTAGTGGAATGGTGCAAGTGACCCTTATAATAAGAAGACAACACTTTGTTTTTCAGCGTGACAACGTAGTCCGTAGCTTCCGCGTAGGACGCGTGTGGGTGCTGATCTGTACGGAGCTCATGGGTCGTGGGATCGACTTCCGAGGCGTCAACCTGGTCATCAACTATGACTTCCCTCCCTCCGCCATCGCCTATATACACAGGTGAGCCATCACTTACACCAGTGGGGAGACACTCCAGATTTCGGGCAAACTCGGCTCCGTTCGGCTCAGCATTGCTCCGAGCAATTATTAGGGTTGGCACCACTTGACGTCCTTTTGCGTGCACGACCACAGATAAGATAATCACTTGAATTTTGACAGCCCTAAATAGCCGAAAGGGATAGTGCCATACATTAGAAAGGTATAATTTGTCCCCGAATCGCTGTCAAACTTCGAAATCGTGGGAAGTGTCCTTTCTGTACGGTAGTACTATTATTGATACTGTGCTTACACAGGCAACGAATTAGAATAACTATAGGCGTCTGACTATAGTTCGTTTTTTAGCATTAGAAAGAAGGTAAACAATCTTGATGTGTCTTTTAATTGAAAAACACATTTTAATAATAAGTTACGGCAAATATGTAACATTTATGATTCTAATACGATCATTTATATTCTTCTGCGTTGATAAGTAATAGTTACTAATTTTTAAAAAGCGTGTTTTTTACTTAAAAGACATGTCAAAGTCGCTTACCTTCTTCCAAGTTCTTTCTAATGCTAAAAAAAACGAACTATAGAAGAGCTACTCAACTGTACCATCACCCACACTGTTAATTGACAGTAAACCTTATTACAAAAGGCATAAGGTCTAAGGTCATTATAAAGGCATTTTGAGTTTTTATATGTTTTAAAAGCAAAGCTCGGCCTCACAGATATTTAATATAATAAAATTAAAATAGAAAATACCTAATAATAATTAAGTGATATGAAAATAAGACAATAATAATAATCAGGGCCGTGTTGCATAATAAACTACAACTAATATCACAAGCGGAACTCCTTTTCCAATTTCACTTATTAGAAAATGAGTTCCGCTTGTAATATTAGTTGTAGTTTA
Organism: Cydia fagiglandana; assembly: GCF_963556715.1. Taxonomy (NCBI): domain Eukaryota; kingdom Metazoa; phylum Arthropoda; class Insecta; order Lepidoptera; family Tortricidae; genus Cydia; species Cydia fagiglandana. The sequence continues at coordinate 1,183,168 of NC_085944.1, read as the reverse complement.
TTATGCAACACGGCCCGTCTCATTAAATGTCATTTATCGTAATTTACGAACAACGAATGCAACTTTGCCCAGTGGCCAACTATGGTGGTCATTAGCCTCCGCGATGGTCCTTAGTGTAAGGCCTGAGTGGACGCTCGAGTTGAACGTGCAGCGGGGCGGGGCGTGCGGCGTGCATGTCAAACAAATGCAAACGTATAGGAGCGGCCTTAGTGCTCGCTGCTCAAATCACTTGTGAGCCCGACGCCACGCTGTACGCCTCGCCGAACGCTCCGCTCCGAGCGTCCACTCAGGCCTAGTGTAAGACCTGAGTGGAGGCTCGAGTTGAGCGTGCAGCGGGGCGGGGCGTGCGGCGTGCATGTTAAACAAATGCAAACGTATAGGAGCGGCCTTAGTGCACGCTGAAGAGTTGAGATGGCGCGGCCGTCGAAGTAAATACCGTTCTCGTTCCGAAAAAAATATTAAAATTATTTAATCCACAAATTGCGAAGAAAATCTGACGAACAATGGTCATAATATGTGCAACCACCGAGTGAAAGTGTTAAACTGTTTTTTAAAGTGCTATAAATAATTAAAATCTACGAAGACATTGACCAAGGAAACCGTTACTCTACTCTTCAAATAAGGATCCTGTTCTATATAAAAATAATCCATCTTCAAGAGCCTGTAGTGATAACCTATATTTTACTGAGGACACGAATCAAAACTTGTACACATCCAAATAAAGTAAGTGCAATTAATTCAACAAAACACCGTTAAATACGGCTGAAAAAATTGTAATTGTATTACACTCATATATTATTGCAATTGCTGGAAAAAAATATATAAGCCCTAAGAAAAATTCCAAGCATAACCGGAAACATCGAAATAACAAAAAACATATAAAATAAGTGTTATAAATACATGAATAATAACATTAAATGCATATTATTGAATAACTTTTACTATAACGCCATCTAGACACTATCGGCTAAACTTCATCACCTCGGTCGAAGTAAAAAACGAGACACACAAACCGTGCGCAGGACTTAGGCACAAGAAAGAGCGAGACAACTATTTATCTTCTAATCACATGCCCTAAGCCCCGCCCACTCATTAGCGAAACACTTGCCGTAACTTTAGGCCTACAATTGAAGCTACACAAAAAAGAAAACAGCAAAAATGAATTGTTATGCATGCCTCAATTTGATCGAGAGCAGTCTAGGACTGTTAAAATGCGTATACTGCAAACACACCTATCACTACGCGTGTCTTGGGATGACCCAGGACTACTATATAAGCAATGAACAGGCCCTAAAGAGTACTTGGCGCTGTCCCTCCTGCATGAACATAACGACTCGTCGAAAGAACGATAGTACTCCGGTAAGGAAAACTTTTGATACTTCTTCTTTAAATGAGATAAATATGTCAGTAGACTACAATCAGGGCGAAGAGCAAACTCGCATAACTCACGATGAATCTGACCGAAGCTTCTTAGGTAATACCTTAACATCCCAACAGCTGCCACAGGGCCAGCAAGGTTTGACAATCGACGGGATTTCCACTTTATTAGACACAAAACTGAACAAAAACAATGACATAATTCTTAACAACATGAGACAACTAATTCAGTCCGAAATAAACACGGCTATATCGAAACTTCAGCAAGAATTTATACAAAAGAACAACAAAATTACAACGGAACAAACACGAATTGCCCAAGAATTACACAACACAAATAAAACGATAGAAAAATTAGAAAGCGACAATAAAAAATTGAACGGCGAAATACTTGAATTAAAGGCTCGATTGGACGGAAAATTTACAACTCCCGAAAAAAGTAACCTGAAGGCTTTTGTACTGTACGGAGTGGAAGAATATCGCGACGAAACCGAAAATGATTTATGCCTACGAATCGACTATATTTTTAGCGATATTATGAACATAAATATAAACGGTTTTATAGAATCCGTTAAAAGAGTGGGAAAAAACGGACACCGCCGCCCTCTGATCATACAACTCTTAAGTATGCGTATGAAAAAATACGTTTTGGAAAATGCACACTACTTTAGGCGCACTGGACTCGCAGTATCAGAAGTGCTAAACGACGAGGGCTTAAAAATCCGGCAGGAACTAAGGCAACACCTACGCGAAGCACGCGAAAAGGGGAACCACGCTACCATACGAAATAACACCCTGTATATAAACGGGAAGAAATATAAGCCAACCGAACCAGTACAGTTGGACGCGAGTTACTCTTCGGCCACACACGATATCAGCAAAACCTCCAGCTCCGCCTGCTCACAAGAACACGCCACTTCGAGCCTCTCCACTACCGTAGACCGTAACGAGCAAAATATTAATTTATTTTGTCACAACACCACCTCTTAGAAACGAAAAAAACTATTACTTTAGCATACTATATCAAAATATGCAAAGCTTAAATAACAAAATACCACTACTAGAATCACTTATCGAATCCAATAACAACGAGTATCAAGCCATTTGCATATCTGAGTCCTGGCTATCGAAAGAAAAAAGCGAAATAATTAACATTACGGGATACGTGCTAGCCTCATCATACTGCAGGACTAACTACGCGGGCGGAGGTGCCTGCATATTGTTGCGAGACAACCTGCAGTACGAGGAACGAAAGGATATCGTGGATTATTCTATAGAATATGTTATTGAGATCGCCGCGATAGAACTCACTCGATTAAATGTTCTCCTCGTAGTAATTTATTGGAACAATAAATGTAATGATATTTTTTATACTCAATTAAGACTCGTCCTAGAATGCCTAAGTAAAAAATATAATAATAAATCTGTTATTTTTGGCGGTGATCTGAACACAAATGTTTTAGAGGAAAATAAAAATACCTCAACCTTATTGAATTGCATGTTAGAATACAACTTCAAACAATACATAAAGGAACCAACGCGTGTTACAAACTCCTCGTCAACCTGTTTGGACTTGATATTTACCAATTTTAAAGATAAAACCTTAAATACTTACGTGCGTGATCTCGGTTTTTCTGATCATAAAGGTACAATAATAAATACACACATTACATTTCAACAGCAGAAACAAGAAACCATCCCGTGGAAAATATACAAACGACATTTTAACTCACAAAATATTTCAACATTTAAGCTAGAGTTACAAAAAATAGATTGGACACAAAAACTTGACACGAACAATGACATAAATAAAAATTATGACATCTTTGAAACCACATTAAAGGAAATTCTTGATCGATGCATCCCAAAAAAGTTAATAAATGTAAAATCAAAGTTTAAGAAAAACTGGCTCACAAAGGGAATAAAAAAATCGTGTAATAACAAAAGACTCCTAAAAACACTAGTCACATACACAAAAAATCCGGTACTTATCAAACATTATAAACAATACGGAAAACTTCTTAAGCGAGCCATCAAACAATCAAAAAGGAACCAATACATATCAGAAATGCGAAAAACCGAGAACGTTTCAAAAACAATGTGGAGGATAATAAAAGAACGCACCAACAAAATTGCTAAACAAACACGACATAATATCGAACTTGCGATCCACACAAATCTTACGTCGGACCCGAAACAGGTCGCTAATGCACTCAATACATTTTTTGCATCAGTCGGGCGAGTCACCGGGGGAGAGGAGCCGCGCGGGCGGCCGGGACCCCGCACACTCAACACTTTGTATCTGCAACCGGTCGAGCCGCGCGAGATTAATGGAATTATACGTCACCTAAAAAACAAAAATAGTTACGGCATCGACGAATTACCGCCGAAATTAATAAAGAGCTGCGCTGACGAATTGACACTGCCTTATTATATGCTGGTTAATCAATCTTTTTTTGATGGAATATTTCCCGATCAACTAAAAACATCCATCATAAAACCAATCCACAAAAAGGGCCCTAAGACCGATCCTAATAACTACCGGCCGATTGCTTTATTACCTACTTCCTCAAAAATCTTTGAATTAGCCATGTGTAAACGCCTAAACTCGTTCTGCGAAAAGTACAACATTTTTAACGATAGTCAGAACGGTTTTCGCAGGAACCGATCGACTGTACTTGCCGTCTATAAATATATGCAGGAAGTATATAATATTTTAAACGAAAAAAAGTATGCAATTGGTGTTCTTTTAGATATGTCGAAGGCTTACGATAGGGTGCAATATAAAATACTGCTTGACAAACTATATGAAATAGGAATTAGGGGTACCGCGCACAAATGGCTTACGTCTTATTTAGATAACCGAAAACAATATGTCGAGATACAACACAATGACAATAAAACAGGTATGATCAGCTACGTAAGATCGGAGGTTCAAGTAGTCGAACACTCAATTCCCCAAGGAAGCTGTATCGGCTGTTTATTATTTTTAATTTATATAAACAATCTCCCAATGATCCTGAATGACTTGTGCGTACTTTTTGCGGATGATATTTCTGTGTTAATGTCATGCAAAAATGATCAAAACCTCCAAAGTGACATTCATAATACATTGACCAAACTAACAGACTGGCTCACTGACCACAACTTAGACATAAATTTTACAAAAACAAAAATTATACAGTTCAGGCCTTATCAAAAAGACGCATTAGATATAAATATATCATTCAATGGACAAACCCTAGAGTGTGTAGACGCTTTTACCCTTCTTGGAATAGATATAGATTCTCATATTAACTGGAAATCACATCTAAATAAGCTCAAAAACAAAATGTCTAGCTTTATATATGTCATTAGAGAACTAAAAAAATCTACCAACTTTCAATGCGCTTTGACTGCCTACTACGCCTATGCTTCCTCATGGCTCAATTATGGGATAATTCTTTGGGGAAACAGTACTGACATAAACGATGTATTTGTCCTCCAAAAACAGTGTGTACGAATACTAGCCAATACTACATACTCCGACAATTGCAGACCTTACTTTATTAAATACAAAATTTTGACGTTGACATCAATTTATATTTTAGAAATCTGCAAGTTCGTCAGGAAATACCCGGAATTCTTCCCAAAAATTGCCGACCGTCCTCGACGTTTCGAAAGTAGATTTAAGAATAACCTGGCGCCACCCATAAGTTCTGTACTAAAGCTACATAAATCAAGCCCAAACATGATGGCAATCAAAATTTACAATAAAATCAGCGACGACCTTAAAATGCAAACATCAGACACGCTATTCAATAGGCAGTTGAAGGACTTCTTAATCAATAAATGCTATTACAATCTGAATGACTTTTTGGAAGATGAAATGTAATTATTATGTAGTTTAGTATATTTATTAGACATGACTCAATTTTGAATTATATAAATTAGTTTTAAATTAACATTATATACCTATTGATATTTTGACATAAACTGTACCTAACATTTTTTTTAAGCATGAATATTTAATCTTATTATTTTTATTGACATATAATTTGATAATTTCCTATTGACGTTCCTAAAAATTACATAATGTTTACAACTATTTATTAATTTAAAATGAAATTAGACATTGTTAATGGTACTTACATACATACAAACTCAATCCTTAGATTTAAGAATATTGCCGTGTCCTACCAGGGCCCATGTGAAACAACTATTACCTATGTAACACCTGTGTACTTACCATGGATGCAATAAATATATGAATATGAATATGAATATGAAGCCCGACGCCACGCTGTACGCCCCGCCGAACGCTCCGCTCCGAGCGTCCACTCAAGCGACGCTGAAGCGTAAAAAAAACGCGTAAGCGAACGCGTATAAAATGTGTATGGCTTCCAGGATCGGTCGCGCCGGCAGGGCGGGGCAGAAGGGGCGAGCCATCACCTTCTTCACACAAGACGACGTCGCCAATCTTAGAAGGTGAATCAATTGTCTTATTCTTATACACATTATAACTGTAAAAACGCCAGGCCTCATACTTGGGTCGCTTATACTGCCCTGCTAACCCAAGTGGCGCTATCTCAAAAGAAAATCCATTGCTAATTTATACTTTAGTTTCTATAACTGAGAATTCCATTTTCAAAATCATTTGTTTTTGAGATAGCGCTTTTTGACTTAGCAGGGCAGTATAGTGTCGCTTAAACCGCCTAAGAACCGGGCACGGACGGTGCAACTTCTTCCGGCATACAGCTTGGCAATAAAGAGCAGAAATTAAAAAGTGGTAACACAGGAGTGTCGTCCCTTTCAAACCAATTTGTATAAGAAAACGGGACGACACTACAGTGTTCCCACTTTTTAATTTCTACTCTTTTTTGCCAAGCTGTAAGTGGGGTTGGAGTGTCGCCATACGATAAAATAAATAAATAGGTTATAAGTAATGGGCGGACGATGGATGCAATATACGTCAAAATCATGTTGTCTTATTTAAACCAATTTTAATTACGTATATCGTTTGACATGATTTTGACAACAACTTGTAACTTATAAAAGCGGCGGAGCCTGCAGTCAGATAGACTACATTCTGGCAGATCGTGATCGACTAAAAACTTTCAGAGACTGCAAGGTTATCCCCGGAGAGCCTTTAACCTCACAACACCGTCTACTAGTGGCTGAATTTGTAACTCCTAGGCCAACCAAGGTGAAAAAAGACAAATCAGTTAAAACCCGCTGGCACAAACTAGAAAGGGAAGAAGGACTCGAACTGTGCAAAGACGTTGCCGAGTATATTCACACGACAGTGGAGACTGAGGGAGCGGCCAATGAAAGGTGGAGTAACTTCCAATCATACTGTGGCAAAAAAGCCAGGCAATATCTCGGTGTATCCAAAGGTGCCATTAACAAGGACGCAAGCTGGTGGAACGAAGAGGTCAAAGAGAAGTTGGAAGTCAAGAAAACACTATTCAAGAAATGGCAGGCTACACAAGACCAACATGACCTGGGAATATACAAAATTGTAAAGAGAACTGCAAAGCGTGCTGTGGCGCAAGCCAAAAGATGACTTTTACGCAAAACTGGAGGCTGCCTCAAACGACAAAGATATCTTCAAACTCGCGAAACAAAGACACAGGAATAGTCAGGATACAAAATGCATCAAGTTTATTAAAAACGAACAAGGCCAGCTGCTTACATCCAACGAGGAGATCAATCACCGATGGAAAGCATATTACTCAAAATTACTTCATGAAACTTTTCCAAGAGAGGATCCCCAGGAGTATCCAGCTATAGAGGGTGCAATACCATGTATAACACCTGAGGAGGTATTTGCATCGATCAAGTTGATGTCTAACAATAAAGCCGCTGGCCCGGACGATATTCCTGCCGAGTTCTGGAAGAAAATGGGAGATGAAGGGGTCAAGTTCCTAACTAAGCTGTTCAACAGAGTTCTGAACGATGGTATACCTGATGAACGGAGAAGAAGCTTCTTAGTCCCATTTTACAAAAATAAGGGCGACATTAGACTTTGTGGCAATTATAGAGCCATAAAGCTTTTATCACACACCTTCAAAATGTGGGAAAGGATAATAAACAGAAGACTGCTTCAACTCACTAACGTGTCTCAAAATCAATGCGGATTTGTCACGGGCAAATCAACAACCGATGCCATACACTCGGTCAGAATCCTGATGGAAAAATACAGAGCTAATAAATCCGACTTACACATGATATTTATTGACTTAGAGAAAGCTTTCGACCGGGTGCCGAGGGAACTAATCTGGCAAGCTCTCCGAGCACACGGAATGCCAGAGCACTATATCCACGTCGTCAAGGACATGTACCGAGACGCTACTACAAGAGTGTGAAGCCCCGCTGGGTTAAGCGAAGAGTTCCAAGTGAAAGTCGGTGTTCACCAAGGCTCCGCACTTAGTCCTCTCTTATTCAACCTCGTGATGAACCACCTGACGGCACAGTTACAACGATCCCCACCTTGGGACATCCTCTATGCTGATGACATAGTACTCATAAGTGAAGACCCCAGTACCCTCCAACTCATGGTAGAGAGATGGAGAGGTGCACTGGAGAGAGCCGGTCTGCGAGTGAGTAAAGAGAAGACTGAGTGCATGCATTGTAATTTCAGTACCACCAACAATAGCGCCAGTATCTTCTTACAAAACCATGTGTTGAAAAACGTTTCCCACTTCAAATACCTCGGTTCTATTATCTGTGATGATGGGTTAATAGACATGGATGTTACCCATCGTATAAACACGGGGTGGATGAAGTGGAGAGAGCTCACGGGTATGCTCTGTGATAGTAGAACGCCAGTAAGAAATGAAATGAAATGAAATGAAATTGTTTAATTCCAGAAAAAACTTCCATAGAATTACAATCAAGAAGAATAAAGAATCAAGGGCAAAGTATATAAAGCAGCAGTGCGCCCAGCAATGACGTATGGGGCTGAATGCTGGCCACTCAAAAAGCAGCACGAAAATGCTCAGATGGGCAGGCGGCGTTACGAGGCTTGACCATATCAAAAATAATTATATAAGAGGCAGTTTCAAGGTGAAACCTATCCCAGAAAAACTCATAGAGAGCCGATTAAGGTGGTATGGCCATGTGATGCGACGACCAACAGAACACATGACCAAAAAAGTCCTGGATATGGCTGTTGCAGCTCGGGGACCAGGGAGACCCCTGACAACCTGGATGGCAGTTGTGAGAAAATACATGAAGAATGGAAATCTAAGACCAGAGACGACCCAGGACCGACCGGCCTGGCGACGCATGATTAGAAGGGCCGACCCCAAGTAAATTGGAAGGAGCCAGGCAAAAGAAGAGAAGTTTGACATGATTTTGACGTATATTGCATCCGTCGTCCGCCCATTAGTTATAAGGGAACCGATTCATTATACTACTCTATTCCACACTAGATTTTTATATGCCACCTTTTTCTGGCTTGTCAAACTATAGGCACGGTGTAGTGAGTTAGGCCCACTTGCACCTTTCCACTAACCCGGGGTTAAGCGGTTAAACTGTTAACCTAGTGTCAAATTGTATGGCTAACCATGGCAACTCCTGGTTTAACCGGTTAACCCCGGGTTAATGGAATGGTGCAAGTGGGCCTTAGCTACTCAGCAGCTTAGCTCATGTACTCTCTTTGTCAGCCTTCAGAACTGTCTAAACGATTTTCTAATATGGAATTTATATGAAAAATTTCACGTCACGGTAAACTCACCTACTTTTTATATTTCAATCCGATTTATGAAATACAAATTGTGTTTAAAAATAGCTGCTATCTATGGTTTTCTAATAATTATCTGGTGCTTTATTTCGTGCATATTAAGTACAGGCCCCAATTTCACATCGGTGACAGGTGCGACGAATTGTAAAGTCACTATTGCTGACGTCACAGGCATCCATGGGCTACGATTACCACTTACCATCGGGCGGGCCGTATTCCTGTTTGCCACCATCATTGTATTATTTAAAATAATTTGGCCAAGCCCGAGATAGCTCGAGGCATTTAGTGTTCCGTACGGCTACCATCAGTTTGGCATTGACATAAACGATATCGTGAACGTAATTTACTTCCTATAGGTATATCTCTTTCGCACTAATATGTCAGTACGAGCGAGATGCATAAAAAGTAAATTACGTTCACGCCCACGGTAGCGTTTATCATCTCATCATCATCATCTCAGCCATAAGACGTCCACTGCTGAACATAGGCCTCCCCCTTTTGGGGGGTGTATGCCATAATCGCCACGCTTGGCAGGCGGGTTGGCGATCGCAGTCGAGTACACCGAATTTGAGGGACGCTGCTGCCCGTCCACCGGTGGTCTTGGACGTAGTTTAAGGACATACCCGGGTCCGGGTCCGGGTCCGGCTTACTTTAAATATTTCGTCAATTTCACCTTTGTTTCCAAAAACTGTGATATTTAACTGTCATATACTATTAATGTCTTCCATAATTATTTTCTCGTAACAGGACTGAGGGGCTAGCGCGAAATCGAAATTCGCAATTTGCGGGGATCTCTCTCTTTTACTCCAATAAAGGCGTAATTAGAGTGACAGAGAAAAATGCCCGCAATTTTGCGAACTTCTATTTGCGTGGTTATAGCCCTGAATCTTGTTGCTCACCGATCCGTTCAAAAATATACATAAGTACTAAATATAGTTAATACATATTATAATTATACCATTAATACATAAATGTAATGGTACTTAATAAAAAGGAATATTGTGTAAAGTCTATAGATGAGGCCATAGCTGTTAATAAATATAAAATGACTTTATTATCTCTATACGCCTTACTAACTCTGTGTCCTAATGTGAAAAAAAAAACAACGACAGTGAAGAACGGAATTCTTAATTTGAATTTTTCAGATTTTTGAGATACCTAGTCCATTGGTTGGAAAGCCGGTTCGAAATTTAAACTTATTTGCAATATAATAAGGTCGTATTTTGTAGATCTCTCTCATACTTATAGTAGGCTATTCAGATAAAATTAAATATCCCACAAAAATAAGCAAGCAGAATTAAACTTTGTGTCAAAGACATAAGTCATAAATTTCAATGCCAAAGTTTTAACTAAGGATGTTTCTCGTTAAAACTACTGCCTAATATGAAATGACCAGTGTAAGCATCAGTTAGCTAGCCCTAAGCAACCAAAGATCAGGCTGCAGTTTAAAAACTAATAAAGATAGAGTTAACCTGATAATTTTCCCGCCGTCTCCATGCTTGTTTTAGTTGGATATTGACTGGTCAGCTGCCTGTTAGCTATAGTTTTCGCGAAAATCGCCAGGACAGAGGTGAAAATTTTTGTATGAAAACTTGCAACTTTAAATGCATTTTTTGACGAAACTGTTGCAGTCTAAAATGAAGTCAAAATCAGTCCATCGACTCAATTTTTTGCAAGCTTTCTAATGGTACCCCACACGATTCTTACAAATGAAAAAAGTTTCAGCCTACCCCTCTCAACCCCCTAAATTTCCCCCTTTAATAAGAAATAAGCAGTTTTGACTTATATACAATATGAGTGGTGGTAATTGCTATAACTGTTCCAAATTTTAGGTATCTATGTCAAACGGTCTCTGAGAAAAACGTATTTAACTGATTTGCAAGACCGAAGTGATCCCATAAGTGTTCCGTGAACAAAGTTTTGTACGGAACACTAAAAACTATTATATCGGAAAATAACAGACATTCCTCCTGCGAAGTTTCTGACAATTGTCAAAGATTTAGAAGAATTGTAGGTAATTCTTGACAGGTAATGAGTTATATGTCGGAATTTCGTGACAATTGTAGTGTTTCTTGTGACAATTGTCATAAACTTAGCAAGAGAAATATCTGTTTTTTTCCGATATCATAAAGTTTTTTTAAATAATACAATGATGGTGGCAAACAGGAATACGGCCCGCCCGATGGTAAGCGGTAACCGTAGTTCATGGATGCCTGTGACGTCAGCAACAGTGATTTTACAATTCGTCGCACCTGTCACGTTGGTGAAACAGGGGCCAGGAAACATCCATATATTCGTTCCTACTGGAATTAATAAGAACGAATCCAAAAATATTATTTCATGAATCTTTTAGTTGCACTCACTTTTTCTGTAAATTGTAACGCAGCGAGGTACCTAATACCACGACAACCAAACGCTAGCGTGTTCTATTCTACAGACAGAGACATCTTCCGGGGAATTGGTGAACTAATAAAATTATCATGAAGTAATATTTATTCTAAACTCGGCAGTACAGATGTCGTGCATCCATCCACCCTTTACCATAACAACACGGGGCCGTGCCCAGGGCCCCCATTCTCAGGGGGCCTCGAAGGACATAATAGAATAGACAGTTAGGGTCGGTTGCACCAAACTGTTCGTATCGTTAAAGAGTTCGCTAAATTTTTATGTATGGAATAGTACATTATTGTCGAGGCTCGGAAGTAGCTATACTACTTGCAGGCTGAGGATTCGTTTTAAACGGACGACCTTGGGAGTCCGTTTATTTGAATCCGAAGCCAGCAAGTAGCCTTCCAGCCGAGTCATATATAGTGCTTTTCTCAAAAATGGTGCAAGAAATATAAATATCATAGAAATATTTTACAAAAGCAACGTTGTTACCTATATATTTTCACAGAAGAAAGCCCTTGCCGCCTTTTAATTTTTAAAATAAAAAAATAGAAGTGTATTTTTCTGCCGAAAATACGCCAACCTATTTGAGAAAACTAAATAGTCGCGGTACTAATCATCTGTTTGGCTGTTTAATGGGCCTGTGCCTTCAATTGATATGGCCATTTAAACTTTTAAAAAGTTTGGAACTCGACAAATAATGGAATTTGTATGCAACATTGCAGTCCCAAAATCGAGACTGCAATGTTTTTAACTTTTTAATTTTTGACTGACCATAAACTACGCGCTTCGCGACCTATTTTTAGACATTTTTGAGAAAAATATCATAGTAAAGCACTGGGGCGCGCCGGCTGACGTTGATCAGTCTGTCAAATGTGGTTGGTGCAACTGGCCCTTAGACACGTTCGTACGTTTCCGTGGATGCACTACATCTGTTGCTATACTTCAGGGGTGTCCAAACCCCGGCCCGCGACGTGTTCCGTCGTGTGTGAATTCGGCCCGCGCACATTGGAACGAAATGACTGAAAAATGGACATTCGCATTTTTTTTTAAAAACCCTATTTAAAAAAAATGCTTTGCGGTTGAAAATGATGTAAGGATAAAAATGTTACATATTTTTTTTAAATAAAAGGCTTATTTAAAGCAGAAAAAAATATAACCTGTTTTTGTATGAAACTGAAAAATAGGTATCTTATTATAAGAAAACCGTTACCGATCCCGCTTTCTAACCTTTAGAATATTATTCTCCTACTTAAAAACAGTGGAAAATAGTAAACAGTTTATCTCGGTAGGTGCCCGTTTTTTTTTATAATCCAGTCAAAAGTCAGTACAAAACAACATTTTTCTTAGTGTTTTATTTTTTATTTTCAATAGTTTAACGGTATATTAATGATAATTTAGTGTCAATACAACATATTTATTTATAATTGAATGTATATGCATACAGATTGGTCCCGTTTTTGTCAAAACCCAGTTCTGATGATGGGATCCATGAGGAATCGAGGGAACTCCTCAAATCTTAAAGGCATACATATAGTGATTTTTGGGTTTTTATCAACAAATCAAGCATATACACCCAAAAAAGTGACATTTGATGAAGTGGAACTGCTGATGATGATCAGAACGGAACTCTTTAACGACGCATAGTTCACGGTTGGCGATTTGTCCTCTTCGTTATGTTTGTTAAGCAAGTTAAGTTTTTAAGCCACATTTTTGTCAAGCTCGAGTTCTGATGATGGGATCCATGAGGAATCAAGAGAACTCCTCAAATCTTAAAGGCATGCGTATAGAGATTTTTGTATTTACATCAGAAAATCAAGCATTTTCATTAAAAACTGTTGCATTTGATGAAGTGGAATTGCTGATGATGATCAGAACAGAACTCTTCAACGACGCATAGTTCACGGTTGGCGATTTGTCCTCGTCGTTATGTTTGTTAAGCAAGTTAAGTTTTTAAGCCACATTTTTGTCAAGCTCGAGTTCTGATGATGGGATCCATGAGGAATCAAGGGAACTCCTCAAATCTTAAAGGCATGCGTATAGAGATTTTTGTATTTACATCAGTAAATCAAGCATTTTCATTAATATCTGTTGCATTTGATGAAGTGGAACTGCTGATGATGATCAGAACAGAACTCTTAAACGACGCATAGTTCATGTTTGGCGATTTTTCCTTTTCGTTATGTTCGTTAAGCAAGTAAAGTTTTTAAGGCACCTTTTTGTCAAGCTCGAGTTCTGATGATGGGATCCATAAGGAATCGAGGGAACTCCTTAAATATTAAAGGGATACGTATAGATTTTTTTGTATTTTCATCATAAAATCAAGCATTTACATTAAAAACTGTCGCATTTGATGAAGTGGAACTGCTGATGATGACCAGAACAGAACTCTTCAATGACGCATGGTACACGTTTGGTGATTACGAATTTCGATTTTGACTTGGACTGGGACCCGGACTCGGACTCATACCCGGATCCGGTTCGGACCCGGACCTGGACTCGGATCAGGATTCGGATCCGGACTCGGACCCGGACTCGGACCCGGACTCGGACCCGGACCTTGACGCAGAAAACCACTATGATACCTTAACTAAATAAACAACTATGATTACCTACCATAAAATTAGTGTAAGTATAAAGTACGATGATGCCAATCTTACTAGCCCCTCCCGCTTAAATCCCCGTACAACGCACGGCATGCGCCATTAAGTGGGTTAGGTTAGGTTTGAACTGCGATCCTCACAGAACCGAACAAGAATTAGGTTAGGTTAGAACTGCAAGCCTTACAGAAACGAAATGCTACTTGAAAAGTGGGTTTGATTAGGTTCGAACTGCGATCCGCACAGAACCGAACTGCTATCAGAGGAGTGGGTTAGGTTAGGCTAGAACTACGACCCTCATGGCTCCTCTTCACGATGGGCCAACGCCGGCCACTCCAAGGGACGCATTTATGCGTTAGAGGGAGCAAGTGATATTGCGATCTCATTCTACCGCATGGCTGCGTCCCTTGGAGTGGCCGGCGTTGGCCCATCCTGTAGAGGAGCCATTATACAGAAGCGAAATGCTAGTAGAAAAGTGGGTGGTTTTACCTCCTTTTCTACATAGTGTACCATCTACAATAATCTTTCATCGGCCCCCATGGAAGTCGGTTTTTTTTTCTCAATAATTATTAAGTAGGAGAAATATTATATTCTAAAGGTTAGAAAGCGGAATCGGTAACGGTTTTCTTATAATAAAATACCTATTTTTCAGTTTCATACAAATAAACAGGTTTTATTTTTTTCTGCTTTTAATAAGCCTTATTTTGAAAAATTTTATATTACATTTTTAGTGTTCCGTACAAAACTTTGTTTACGGAACACTTATGGGATCACTTCGGTCTTGCAAATCAGTTAAATACGTTTTTCTCAGAGACCGTTTGACATAGATACCTAAAATTTGGAACAGTTATAGCAATTACCACCACTCATATTGTGAATAAGTCAAAACTGCTTATTTCTTATTAAAGGGGGAAATTTAGGGGGTTGAGAGGGGTAGGCTGAAACTTTTTTCATTTGTAAGAATCGTGTGGGGTACCATTAGAAAGCTTGCAAAAAATTGAGTCGATGGACTGATTTTGACTTCATTTTAGACTGCAATAGTTGCGTCAAAAAATGCATTTAAAGTTGCAAGTTTTCATACAAAAATTTTCACCTCTGTCCTGGCGATTTTCGCGAAAACTATAGCTAACAGGCAGCTGACCAGTCAATACCCAACTTAAAGAAGCATGGAGACGGCGGGAAAATTATCAGCTTAACTTTATCTTTATTAGTTTTTCAACTGCAGCTTGACCTTTGGTTGCTTAGGGCTAGCTAACTGATGCTTACACTGGTCAATTCATATTAGGCGAGAAACATCCTTAGTTAAAACTTTGGCATTGAAATTTATGACTTATGTCTTTGACATAAAGTTTAATTCTGCTTGCTTATTTTTGTGGGATATTTAATTTTATCTTAATAGCCTACTATAAGTATGAGAGAGATCTACAAAATACGACCTTATTATATTGCAAATAAGTTTCAATTTCGAACGGGCTTTCCAAGCAATGGACTAGCATCTCAAAAATCTGAAAAATTCAAATTAAGAATTCCGTTCTTGACTGTCGTTGTGTTTTTTTTTCCACAATAGGACACATAGAGTTAGTAAGGCGTATAGAGATAATAAAGTCATTTAATATTTATGAACAGCTTTGGCCTCATGTATAGATTTTATTGAGAGTATCTGATTCGTCGAAACAATATACACAATATTCCTTTTCATTAAGTACCATTACATTTCTGTATTAATTGTATAATTATAATATCTATTAATTATATTCAGTACTTATGTATATTTTTGAACGGATCGGTGAGCAACAAGATTCAGGGCTATAACCGCGAAAATAGAAGTTCGCAAATTGCGAGCATTTTTCTCTGTCACTCTAATTACGCCTTCATTGGAGTAAAAGAGAAAGATCCCCGCAAATTGCGAATTTCGGTTTACGCGGTAGCCCCTCAGTCCTGTTACGAGAAAATAATTTTGGAAGACATTAATAAATAGTACCTATATGACAGTTAAATATCACAGTTTTTTAGAAACAAAGGTAAAATTGACGAAATATTTAAAGTAAGCCGATCTTGTTTTTTAGCAGTTCTAAATAATATTAAAGTCTATATATATGGCATAGAACTAGAAACAAAATCAAATAAAAAATAATAATGAGTTCTAAATTCAAATTGAAGGAGTTATGTTACATTTTAAGGTATTATAGGCCAAGCGCGCACCACGATATAAATTTTTGCGACACGATTTTAGAATCGCGCTGTAATATATCGCAGAAAATTCACTGCGCGCACTGCGATGAAAATGAAAAAGTCGACCAGTCGCTTGTCATGAAACGTGTCTTTAATATGCGATTGCTGTATGACTGGTGATCCCCGTCTATTTCCATAATTAAATGGTCAACATCTAGCGTCTCATTTTGAGACTCCATTGGAGGTGCAGGTGCCGAGATGTTGGGGTTTGGAGAGCGAAATGCCGACTGAGGACCGGCCGGGGTGCGATTTTATTATCATAGTGCGCGCGGGGCCATACAACTCCGCATGCTGCAATTCACTTTGCGACAATCGCGTCGCGAACAATTGCGGAAAAATGTGACAAATCACAATTTAAAAATAGCTGCGATTTTTTTGTCGCATATGCGCGCACTAACATATAAACACATACGTTGCATTTCTGCGACAAAATTATCGCAGGACAAAAAATCGTGGTGCGCGCTTGGCCTTACTCTAAATTATTATAATACATCATAACATCAAGCATTCGCGAGATGCTCGACTTCGGTATTCAAACACAAAGCAATAGTACAAGAATCTAACTAAATGCAAAGGCCGAAGGAGCGATTCGAAGATCCGAAGCGTCCGACAGACGCGCGCCTCCCGTAACTTTTCCAAGTATTTTTAAGTACAAGTGTCTAAGTCGCAAAATCCAAAGGCTGAAGTCGCATTGGGCCGAAAGTCCGAAGCATCCAGCCAGGAGGTCAGTTCTAAACACAGGTAATTAATACAAGTGTCTAAATGCGAAGGCCGGAGGCCGAGCTCCGCGTAGGGCCGAAGGCCCGACGCCTGCAAGATATCAGTGGTTAAACACAGAACTGACAGCCTGGACGCTTCGGGCCTTCGGCCCTACGCGGAGCTCGGCCTTCGGCCTTCGCATTTAGATACTTATACTATTGTTCTGTGTTTAAGTACTAACATCCTGGACGCTTCGGGCCTTCGGCCCTACGCGGAGCTCGGCCTTCGGCTTTCGCATTTAGACACTTGTACTATTGTTCTGTGTTAAAGCACTGACATCCTGGACGCTTCGGGCCTTCGGGCTACGCGGAGGTCGGCCTTTGGCCTTCACATTTAGACACTTGTACTATTGCTCTGTGCTAAAGCGATGACATTTTGCTAAAGCTCGGCCTTCGGCCTTCGCACTTAGACACTTTGTACTATTGTTCTGTGTGTGTAGTTGAATACGGTACCCTAAAAACAGGCAAACAACCTCTGTAAAATGTAACGATGCGAGCGGTACGGCTACCATCAGTTTGGCATTGACATAAACGCTACCGTGGGCGTGAACGTAATTTACTTTCTATGCATCTCGCTCGTACTGACATATTAGTGCGAAAGAGATATACCTATAGGAAGTAAATTACGTTCACGATATCGTTTATGTCAATGCCAAACTGATGGTAGCCGTACGGAACACTAAATGCCTCGAGCTATCTCGGACTTGGCCAAATTATTTTATTTATTCTTACATCATTTTCAACCGAAAACCATTTTTTTAAATAGGGTTTAAAAAAAAATGCGAATGTCAATTTTTCAGTCATTTCGTTCCAAAGCGAGTGCCCACTGTCCGGCCCGCGGGACCAGGCTCCAGGGGTTCAGCATTCATTGACAGTGGAACTGTTCCTACCAGCAGCGACCAGACACCATCTCCTGACGCAGAAAATGACGGTGACCCGCGCGAAAATTTAGGCGCAATATGGCCCTCAGCTAAAAAAGATTGGAGACCCCTGCTATAGTCTGTCCCCCTTATTCATAAACGTTTACTTAAAGTTCACAAGCCGATAATAATCGTTTGTCCCTTTCTATCATACCAATACGTCGGAAAGGGACAAGCGGTTATTATCGGCTTGTCAACTTTAGTAAACGATTATGAATAAAGGGGTGTATCTTTGAGTATTTAAATAAAAATATACAATTTGTAAATTTTCGGGTAGTTATAACATTTAATGGTTAACCAACAAACCGCCTTGATCAGTCACTGAACGACCTGACTTTAACCTACATTATCTGATCATGTAATGTTTTCATCTACCCTTAACTGGCTTAAGGAGCCATTTGAAGGTCGATTCTGTTTACTTTTATCTAAATACCTAAAGATACAGAGTATAGGATTACTAATTCTGCTCGATTTTAAACCTTACGACCCTTGTTTTACCTTCCACTATCGCATCAGTAATGTAGCTAGGCTGTCTTACCGTTTGCCAGGCGACTTTGAACTCTACCACCCACGTCTTACATTCCAGTATCGCATCAGTAATGTAGCTAGGCTACGTCTTACCGTTTGCCACGCGACTTTGAACTCTACCAGCCACGTCTTACATTCCAGTATCGCATCAGTAATGTAGCTAGGCTGTCTTACCGTTTGCCACACGACTTTGAACTCTACCACCCCCGTCTTACATTCCAGTATCGCACCAGTAATGTAGCTAGGCTGTTTTACCGTTTGCCACACGACTTTGAACTCTACCACCCCCGTCTTACATTCCAGTATCGCATCAGTAATGTAGCTAGGCTGTCTTACCGTTTGCCACGCGACTTTGAACTCTACCACCCACGCCTTACATTCCAGTATCGCATCAGTAATGTAGCTAGGCTACGTCTTACCGTTTGCCACGCGACTTTGAACTCTACCACCCACGCCTTACATTCCAGTATCGCATCAGTAATGTAGCTAGGCTGTCTTACCGTTTGCCACGCGACTTTGAACTCTACCACCCACGCCTTACATTCCAGTATCGCCTCAGTAATGTAGCTAGGCTACGTCTTACCGTTTGCCACGCGACTTTGAACTCTACCACCCACGCCTTACATTCCACTATCGCCTCAGTAATGTAGCTAGACTGTCTTACCGTTTGCCACACGACTTTGAACTCTACCACCCACGTCTTACATTCCAGTATCGCATCAGTAATGTAGCTAGGCTACGTCTTACCGTTTGCCACACAACTTTGAACTTTACCACATACGTCTTACATTCCAGTATCGCATCAGTAATGTAGCTAGGCTATGTCTTACCGTTTGCCACGCGACTTTGAACTCTACCTCCAAAGTCCTACATTCCAGTATCGCATCAGTAATGTAGCTAGGCTACGTCTTACCGTTTGCCACACAACTTTGAACTCTACCACCCACGCCTTACATTCCAGTATCGCATCAGTGATGAAGCAGTCGGGCTGCGCCGTTCCCGACTACATGCTGGCGCTCAAACAGAACCCTAATAAGAGGAAGAAACTTGCTAAAAAGGCTCCGAGGAGAGACGAGATTTCTACTATTCTGGGGAAGAGGCCAGATAAGTAAGTACCTACTATCAAAGAGGATTTGAAGTAGAGAGTTACTGTCATGGTAAATTATGTAGCTACAGTTCATTTACTGCCATCTTTCGACAGAAGATTAACACTGTTTGAACGCCATTTGACTTTGATCCTTATTCTTTAACTGCTATGTGTTAACTTTTTAAATATTAATATTCACGCCATCTACTCGAGCGTAGGCTGAAGGTAGTGGCGCCATCGCTCGAAAACATGGAACCATACCTTTGGCCTATAATAATAACTGCAATAGTCTTTGCACCTGGCGGGGACCATCTCCGGATGTATCACATTGTGCGTTCGGGGATGGTATCCGCCATGTGTATCCCTTGCTTTTAGATTAAAGTGTCTTAAAGGGCCTCTGCGCTGTTGGCTTCGGCCCCACGTACGCCTCCCAAAGGTCCGGGACCCCATGGTCCCGAGATATGGAAAAGACATACAAATAATAATAATAATAAAATCATTTATTTCAGGCAAAGCCCATAAAGTGTTAGTATCTGTACAAAGCAAGACTTAAGACTATTGTCCTATAGTCGAGTAAATTGCGTTAATATTTAATAAGGTAACACATATCAGTGAAAGAATAAGGATCAAAGTCAAATGGCGTTCTGAAAGTTTTATGTTCTGTCGAAAGATGGCAGTAAATTTACAATGGCTACATAATTTACTTTGACAATCCGTCTCTATAGACTTTATTCTCTTTGCTACTAGCAAATCTTATTAGCGGATGGTGCTGGAGCTAACATACGGCGTTGCATGAACAAGAGATTTCCTTTGGCAGAGTTGGTCCTTAGGACCCAAGGATGGATTCAAGAAGTGGAGCCACCGAGATTTTTGATGTAAATTTTTAGGGGGGGGGGGGGCTCTCAACTTGATCTTGATATCTGTATCATTTAAGCTACTAGGCCAAGTTTGGTATCGTTTTCGAATAAATCGGGGGTGCCGAATTCATTTCTGATATCATAATGACATCATTCTGAAGTAAAAAATACATAAAATATGAAAAAATACTTTTTTTTCAATTCCTCTTCACGCTTAAACTGCTAAACCAATTTAGTTAAAATTTGGTACAGAGATAGTTTGAGTCCCGGGGAATAACATAGCAAACATTGAATCTCAAAAATCATCCCTTAAGGGTGTGAAAAGGGAGGAGGAAATTTGTATGGGGATTCAATAACCGCTGAACCGATTTAGATACAATTTGGTATAGAGATAGTTTGAGTCCCGAGGTAGAACACAGGATAGATTTTATTCCGAAAAAAATACCTTAAAAATGAAAGGTAAGGTGTAGGATTGTATGGGAAATCAATAAACGCTGAACCGATACCGATGAAATCTATGTCTATAACTTTGATTTAGTTGAAAATGATACTAAACTTGACTTAGAACCTAAACTTAAAGAATTATTAACCTCAGACGTCGCAGACGCTTAAAAACCTCCCCACCCCCCACCTGCAGCAAAAATCTGGGTGGCTCCACTTCTTAATTCCATCCTTGGGTCCTAAGGACCAATCCTGCCAAAGGAAATCTCTTGTTCATGCACCGCCGTGGTTGACCTTTTTATGCTCTGAGCAAACACAACTATATACCTTTAAACGAACAATTCTTGTATATATATTTATTTATACACATAAATAAATGTTCCCGGGTTCGAATCCCGGTAAGGGCATTTATTTGTACGATGACACAGATATTTGTTTCTGAATCATGGTTGTTTTCTATGTATTTAAGTATTTATATATAATATGGACTATGAAATAGACGTGTTTTGTAGTCACTATAAAATGTCAACTTTTAACCAACGTGCAACATTTTCACTTAACTCCTTTCGTCCTGGTGGTCATCTATTCCAACCACCTATTTACATACACCCCCTTCAAAATTGACTAAAAAGTATTTTCCCTTATTTTAGACATCATAATCATAAGCCATACACTACTGCACGCTTTTATTACAAAAAATTGTATAATTAATAAAAATTTGTGACACAAAGGGTTAAAGGTCGCCTTACTGTGCCATCAATCATATTTCAAATACAAAGCATTGATGTGTTTTAAACTATTAACAAATATGCATACATATATATGCTTGACATTAATATGAATAATTTATTAACAGGAGGAAACTAGAAAATGACAAGGAGTCACAAGAGGACAAGACTAAAGATAAAAACACAAACGCCAAGAGAAGAAAGATAGAGAAGACAGAGAACGGAGAACCGAAGAATAAGAAACAAATGAAAATGGCCAAGAAAAACAAAAATAAGGTGAACACTATGAAAAAGAATAAAAAGAAAACTATAGTTCGTAAAAAAAGTTAAATACATTTCTAATGTATAAGGTGTATCAACAAAAATAAAAAATATAAAACTACCTTACTATTTTATTTAAAAATCAAACAAAATTATAAAATCAACCCTTTTATTGGTCATATTCTATACATAAAACTAAACCCATACAAAATATACAGTCTTCGTTGCATTTATATACATAATAACTATAGCCTTTTTAATAGATAAACATCTAAAAATAATGATAAATTCAGTGTATATTTTTCAATATGGCACCTATTTCCAATAATATTTCAAAACGGTTGTAGTTGAAACAGACTGAGTGCATTTAATTTTCAACTGCAGAAAAAATATACGGAAAATTGAGAATTGCAATCAGTCTATTTCAGCCCTAACTTAAGCTAACAATAAGTGAAATCTTAGGTGAAAGTTAATGTTTAGCCTCTTAGAATCTTCAGTATGATTGGTCCAAAAATAGCAAATATTAACATATTGAGTACAAAAATAGACTTAGATTAAGAACTTACATCAGAAATGGATGGGATATTTGACCTAGACATACATTTTTGTTTAAATTCTTCTTAGATAACTACTATTATAGTTACTAGTAGATATGGCGGTCTAGCATTGGTCGCTTCTCGCGCGCGATTCCATACCACAGACGAAACATCGTCCAGACTGAGCATAGTCGCGCTACCCCCTCTGCCACGCATACAGTAATTTTACTCCATGTTCGAGTCGAAAATGTCTTTGTGTGACGTCCGTGTCTTTGAACGGACCAATCACGGCACGGGACTTCGCTCACCTCGTCCCGCGCACCCCCGCATTTTTGGCATCATCGGTTGCATGAAATAATTGCTCTAAACTCGGTCTAGAGGATTCCTAGTCTATGGTCCATACGAAGTCGCGCTTGATGTATGGAGTCGCGGGCGAGATCACAACTCATGCTAGACCGCCTGATATAACGCACTGTAAGATTGAATTATGTAACAAAGTTGTCACATTTCTGCCCACTGACAGAAAGACTTAAAGCTAACAATGCGTGGCATTTGCAACATATCACTAAGTGTCTATGAAAATATGACGTTTATAGTGACACTCCCTCACTATGTTATCTTCAAGTCGGTACTACTCGTTAACGGGGTAGTACCTATTCCACCTGTCCAATTTCTCGGTCCAAAATGTATTTGCGTCTCACATTTTGCTTAATGAGAGAGTGAGACGCAATGACATTGGAACAATATATTGGACAGATGAAATTCCACCCTTAGACGGACACTAACTGACCATTGGCGGTAAATATTTGTAATAAAATAAGATGTACGATTATTTTGTTAACAACATACAGACGAGGTCAAAAATGGGTGCAATTTTGCACCTTACTCCTTGGTAATAAGGCGAAAAATATACCTACCTATGATACAAGACTCATTGGCAATAAAGTCACATTACTACACCCAAAATTATCATTACAATAAGAGCGGTTTCGCACTACGTCCGATCCGAATCCGATCCGAACCCGTGAAAATATGGTCTGTAGTAGCCATAGAACTATTTCTATGGTAAGTTACGCACTAGATCGGACGTAGTGCGAAACCGCTCTAAAACTCGAAATTAATGTACATCGTCTTTTCATATATGTATTGTTACAGATATAGTGAATAAATTTTTCCATGGCATGCCATGCCATACGATAAATAAATAATGGCAAAAGTTTGCCGTATTGACATAAGATTCAAATTCGTTGGGACCATGGAAAAGTTTTATTCGGTATACTTGTATACATTTGTATAAATAATAGCTACAATTTAGCTTTTCATAAAGCTACACTTGATCAAAATTATACGCATTTTTCATATAGTTTTACAAAGATTTTAACAACACATAATTTACATATTCGACACAATTTTACACATACCTAACTAATACACAATAGATCTCTGATGTGCTATCTCTAGATGCAGCATAAAGCCATATAAAGCAGTCCATGAAAAAAACACGAAAAAATAAAAAAAGTTCAATATACAGCATTTGTTTATCGAAAAACACATCACAACACATGCTGTGTTGTGATGTGCTAAAATCATCATTAAATAATCCATGAAACCTATAGTTCGTTTTTTAGCATTAGAAAAAAGGTAAACAATCTTGACTTTTGGAAAATAAGTCACGGCGAATACCTATTGTATGTAACAATTATGATCATATACGATTATTTACATTATTTTGCGTTCAGTACCTAATACTGGTTGCTGATTTTTAAAAAGCGTTTTTCAATGAAAGAGACACGTCATGATCGCTTAGGTAGTCTTTTTCTAATGCTAAAAAAACGTACTGTATTAAATGGTATCAAAAAATAAGCATAAGTCCATCACAGTGCACTTGTCTTTCACAAATGAGATACTGTCCTGTTTTTGAGATTACACCCAAATAACTTCATTGTAGTCTGTCGCACTCTAACGTTATAAAAGTCATTCAACCACACTGCAGTTATGCTCCATTCTGTTTGTCCGACGCGATATTGCGTCCGCAATGACAATCAAAATTAAATTCTATGTAACAATCTTCAAGGTCGTATTTTGACTGGCGAATTTAAACCTCTGAGACTCCAGACTCAAAGCGCATGAACCCGCCACGCGCGAGCCAATCACATCGCTCCAATATCCACCAACCAGCGCGTCACTCACACAGCCAATCACAGGGCAGACGTGGCATCTTATTAGCCGGCCAGGGCAAGTATCCTGCCGTCTTGAAAATCCAGTAATCATAAGATACTTTACTAATTAGAAGCACTAGAATTAAGACTTCTAGAGTGATAATGTAGTAGATATAGTCGGTCCAGTCTCTCGGAGTGTGGCAGACTTGGAATTCTTTTAGTTCGACTACTGGGCCCATGTTGTCCTCGCAGTAAAGCTCTTTGTAATCGAGGATGGTTTTTGAGACTTCTATTAGCCATGGCTGAAATGAAAGAAAAACTATAGTAGTTACTTACATATATTTTACATTGAAGGGTTACTATTATACGCTAAAAAACTTGGTATTAAAATTCTCTAATGTCTCCAGATTTCATTGTTCTAGAGTGTATGAAATGATGTTTGAAAATGACCAAGAAACTCATTGGTAGGTAGGAACTAGATTGAATCCCCTGACCTCCACTTTAGAGGCCTTACCGATTAGGGTGGTTTTCTACCTGTTTAACGTTGTCAAATGTCCTTGCGTATCACTCTGTCTTTAAGTAAAATGTGAGACGCAATACACATTGGACAAAGATATTGGACAAATGGAATACCACCCTTATGGCTCCTCTTCACGTTGGGCCAACACCAACGCCAACGAGGGACGCAGGCATGCGGTAGAATGAGATAGCAATATCACTTATGCTGCATAAATGCGTCCCTCGTTGGCGTTGGCGTTGGCCCAACGTGAAGAGGAGCCATTAGGTATCAGCTTTTCGATACCGTCTCTCTCACAAATTATATTTTGATGACTTTCTCAGTGTTGCAGTCGCTTTGTATGTAATTGCTGCTAGTGAGAAACCTGTTGCCTCCATCATACATTACTAAATAGAAAGAGATGCACTCACTTTGATGACTTTCTCTGTGTTACAGTCGCAGTGTATGTAGTTGCCGCCGATGAGGAACGTGTTGTAGGACCCTGGGTTGTCGAACATGTTCGACAGCATGTACGTGTGGATCTGTATGAAACAAATGATTAGAACAGCAAGAAGCACATTCTAAAATGTACCTTAACTCTAAGCAATAAGACTCACATTCTTCAATTTGTTATACGTGATTGAGAACAGATGAAGTTGTCAGCGAACTTGGTCCCATCCAAAGGACCAATATTTTCTATATCGTTGTGGTCAGCTATGAGTTGCTTACATCTAAAATGAACCTTACCACAAGACATTAAGACTCACATTCTAAAATGTACCTTAACTCTAAGCAATAAGACTTACATTCTTCAGCTTGTTGTGCGTGATGGAGAACAGCATGAAGTTGTCAGCAAACTTGGTCCCCTCCAGCGGACCAATATTCTCTATATTATTGTGGTCTGTTATGACTTGCTTACATCTAAAATGAACCTTACCACAAGACAGTAAGACTCACATTCTAAAATGTACCTTAACTCTAAGCAATAAGACTTACATTCTTCAGCTTGTTGTGCGTGATGGAGAACAGCATGAAGTTGTCAGCAAACTTGGTCCCCTCCAGCGGACCAATATTCTCTATATTATTGTGGTCTGTTATGACTTGCTTACATCTAAAATGAACCTTACCACAAGACAGTAAGACTCACATTCTAAAATGTACCTTAACTCTAAGCAATAAGACTTACATTCTTCAGCTTGTTGTGCGTGATGGAGAACAGCATGAAGTTGTCAGCAAACTTGGTCCCTTCCAGCGGACCAATATTCTCTATATCGTTGTGGTCTGCTATGAGTTGCTTGAGAAGCTCGTATGACGGGTCGTCGCCTACCGCTTCTAGGCTCGTTATCTGAAAAAGACAACACCATCATCATAAATATCATAATATCCATTTCTTTTTCAAAATGGGTAATAGGGTTGCGTGTTTTTTTTTTTTTTCATTTTGCTCCTGTGAGTATCACCGAGACACCAAGCATCTAACAGGGACATTGCGGGATCTGGGACGTATGGCAACCCTATACCTGCCTATACTAAACGCAAGCAGCAAATGTATACACCCGCACTAAACACACTAAACTGCAAAACGTAATTCAAGACCAAAAAGAGTAAGACAATGTTGCCATTGCAATAATTTGTTTGTAAAATAGTAAATTCCTTTTGATAAATAATCACCCTAAGATAAATTATTTATTCATAATTTTACTCCTACTATTTAAAAAAAGTACTTTTATTTACTTATTTTTACATAAATGCAAGACGCGCTAGTAAAAAGTGGCAACATTGTTTACTTTTTTTGGTCTTGAATTACGTTTTACAGTATAATCACTCAAAACTGTGTGTGTGTGTGTGTATCACTGTTGAAACAGGCGCTTATCGCGTTTAAAATAGCCTACTCGTAACAGTACAATCTGACTGCCCGAGGTGTGTATACCATTTTTCTGTTCAACGGAGTCAGAAAGCGGCAACTTCGTAGCGCAGCGGCCCGAAAATTGACGTTTTCCGCACGGACAACAGAGAAGTACCACGCCTGTAAAATTAAACTTACGTTATTATAAGACACGTTCAGCTTCCAAGTGTTCGGGGGCAGATCCGTCGGCATGACCTTGAGATGCCGCTGCGTGCAGTCCACAGTCACCATGTACTCCAGATGCGTCAGCTCCAGTCTGTCCAGGAAGCAAGTGCAGTTCGCGTCCAGAGGCTTGATGTTGCGGCAGATGTTAGTTAGCTGCGGAAAAGATTAGTGATTGTGGATTGACGTTACAAAAGATTCAAGGCCCTGACAAAAGACATCGGTTATGTCGAAAATTCCGTTTTTCGGGTTTCGCTAGCCAAAATGGCAAAAACAATTGTAGTTTCGTGTAGCAAGTCCGTTGGAAACAATACTCAACTCACCCACTTTGTCAGTAGAAAAAGGCGCAATTTTAACAGATTTCCTATTAGATATCAACTCTAATTTTCGCGCCTACATTTTTTAAATTTGCCGCCTCGTTCTACTGACGAACTAGGTGTTCCAGAGTATACATATAACATATATTTTAGTCATGGAATTAAAGTAGTTACGTACCTACTAAGGTAAACGTCCGAGTGCCCGACAGTGTCCCAGTAGATGCCACTTTCAATCTTAAGTCATTGTCAATAAATTTCACAGAAGGGTGTCATCTATTGGGCATTACGGTGTCGAGCACTGGTACTTTAACCTTACATAAAATCGGAATTGTCCAGAGTTGTCCAGAAGAATGTGACCATTGGTAACGAGTAACAATAAAAATACTACCTATATTCAGTATTCACCCATTTACCTACCTCTTTTTGAACTTTAAGATGGTCAATTTGCAGAAACGACTTCTCCTGGAACCACTGCATGTCGTTGAAGCGTATGTCGCGCACGCAATACGTCTTGTTGTAGTTCAGGAAGGTCACTAGCGAATTGTTGCTGTCCATGGCCATTTGGAACTCTTTGCACGGCATGTGGTTGTTCCCTGAAATTAAATAAACATTTGTAAGCAAGTATATTATGACCAGTGGCGGATTTGCCCTAAGGCATAGTAGGCCCGGGCCTAGGGTGGCAAGATATTTAGGAGCGGCAAATTGAGACCCAAAATTCGCTGATGATAACAAGAAATAACTCAAAATATAGTCAATATCGTAGGTGCTAAGAAAGGGGCGGCTACAGGGCCTGGGGCCTAGGGCGGCAGACTGCAAATCCGCCACTGATTATGACTCATTCCAGTTACACAGCCGGGGCATTCGCGGAAGAGAATTCTGAATGTACACACTCGTCGAGAGCCTCCCGCCGAGAGTCTCGGCACTGCTCCGGACAGATACAGATACTTTCACATTTACAAAAGTAGAGATTCTGTACCGAAAGTATGAATTATAAGAACAGAGAGATCTGCTATTCATCTCACTTCTCTTAGTCCTTAACTCTCACCTGACATGTCTATGAAAATCTTCCGATTACTCTGCACCAAGCTGAGCGGGAACTCCGTGAGGTTGTTCGCGGACGCGTCCAACACGGTGAGGTTGAAGAGGTAGGCGAACGGCCGCAGCGTGGTCGGCAGTTTGGCCGTCGTCAGGTTGTTATTGGAGATGTTGAGGCAGGCTATTGACGAGTGTTTTGGGAACTGACCTGTAACGAATACATTTGTTTTATAAAACGACTGTTTAAGAGCCCATCAACGCGCATACTAGCGCCACTGCTTAATAATCGTGGTTATTTAAATTTAACGATAGGTATTTTAAAAAGGGGGCCCGCTACGTAAGGTAAAAGTACGCTTCACCGAATGCTTAAGACCTAGACTTACGTTTCTTTTTTTAATTAGTTCTGGTATTTGCATACGAATATGTTCAATACTAAAATTGAAACTTAGATAAATTTGTCCTCATTTGAACATAACTATAAATTACTGAAATGATTGGACGTATATTAAAAATATTTTTAAAATAATTTCTTCCAGTTTCCTTGATTGTACCATTTACCGAACTAAGAAACGTGATTTGCACATTATACCGAATAGGGAGGCCGCATTACCGAACTAGGAAATAATTGTATGAAAATATGGTGTTGAGTGGTGCCCAAACTTTAGTAGTTCAGTATTAAATCCCTACTATACTTTGTTTTTTAGCATTAGAAAGGTGGTAAGCGATCTTGACGTGTCTTTTTTATTGATAAATACTTTTGAAAAATAAGTCATCCCAAATAGGTAGGTATGCAACAATTATCAAACATGTACGTATCTTCTTCTTCTTCTTCCTGGCCATTATTATTCCCATCTCTAGTTGGGGTCGGCCCTCCTTATACCATTCCGCCACTTTATGCGGTCTGCTGTCATACTTTTATCTATGCCTGCTGCCTCCATGTCTCTTTTAACGGTGCTGCTCCAAGTTGTGAGGGGTCGTCCTCGGCCTCGGCTACCCTCCCTTATGTTTAGTACAGCTCTTGTCATGTGGCTTTCATCACGTCTCATGACGTGGCCATACCAGCGTAGGCGGCCTTCCGCCAATTTGTCGCTGACGTTAGCGACCTTAAATGTTCCTCTGATGTAGGTGTTTCGTACTTTGTCAAGTCTGGTGACGCCGCCCGCCCAGCGCAGCATCTTCATCTCAGTAGTGTGAAGTTTTTGCTCGTCAGCTTTCCTTAAACCCCAGCATTCTGATCCATATAACAACGCTGGTCTTACGGCTTGTTTATAGATCTGACCTTTAGTTCTTATAGGTATTCGGGGATCACATAAGACACCAGAGAGTGATCTCCACTGAAGCCAGGCTGATGAGATTCGGTGCTGGATGTCCTTCTCTGCGGTAGTCTGCGGTGACACTATAGATCCCAGATATTTAAACGACTCCACCTGCTTGAGTGGGACTCCTTCGATACACGGCGGTGCAGTGGTACCTAGCCCTGTATTTGTTAAGTGGCAGAACATATATTCGGTTTTCTCCCGACTGATTCTAAGTCCCTGTGTTTCTAAGGCTGTTACCCACCCATTTAATTCAGCTTGTAGGTCCTGGAGGGACTCGGCAATCAAGACTATGTCATCCGCGTATAACAGTGTCCATGGTGCGGGTTTCTGTAAATCTCTAGTTAAATAGTCCATGACTATGTTGAAGAGTAGGGGGCTTAGTGCCGAGCCTTGGTGCACACCAACCTTAACTTCGAAGTCACCCGTGACGCCTGCAGGGCTTACGACTCGGGTCGTTATGTCCCGGTACAAGTCCTGTATAGCCTCTATATAATGTTCTGGGATGTTTTGCGCTCTTAATGCCTGCCAAATGAGTTCTCGTGGTACACGGTCGAAGGCCTTCTCAAGATCAACAAATACCATGTGAAGGTCCTGTTTCTTGGATTTGTATTTCTCGATTAAGATCTTGACCGTATGGATTGCGTCTATTGTGCTCACTCCGCTACTGAATCCGCATTGGTTCGGTGTTATATTAATCAGTTTCTTAAGTCGGTCAACGAGTATACCTTCATACAGTTTCAAGGTATGCGAAGTGAGTTTAATGCCCCGATAATTACCACAGTTTGCCACATCTCCCTTATTCTTGTAGAATGGTATTAGATTGCTAGATCTCCACATGTCTGGTATGTGTTTGCTAAGAAATATTGTGTTAACTAGCTTCGTGAGCCACTGTACCCCTGGTAACCCAGTTTTTTTCCACACTTCGATTGGTATTTCGTCGGGTCCGGTAGCTTTCCTGTTCTTCATTTTGGACAAGGCGATCTTAGTTTCCGTCATTGATATATCTTGGACAGGTCCCAAGATGGGTAAAAGTGGTGTAAGCTTGTTATGTGGAAATTCTTCGTTAAGCAATTGGTGATAATACTCGAGCCATCTACCATTTATATCCCCGTCGGAGGTCAAGAGCCTTCCAGAGTTATCCTTGATATATTTGTTGTGTTTAATATCTTTAGTGGCATTGTTACGGCATTTAGCTAGCTTGAATATCTCGGTTCCGGTTGTAGCATCTTCAAGTTTTTTGTAAAAGTTATTTTGGGCACTGGCTCTTGTGGTAGCGACCATTTTCTTCGCCTTTTTCTTAAGGATGTTATATGTATCTCTGTCACAGTCCAACCCCGTGTTCTGCCAGACTTTAAATGCATGTTTTTTCTCTATAAGTGATTTCCTTACATTATCGTCCCACCATTTTGGGTCTTTATCTGTTTTTAGTAAGCCTTTCGATATTCCCAGATGGGTTTTAGCAGTAACGGTGCAGAAATTGTGAAAATTTTGCCAAATTGTGCTAGCGTTGTTAGGAGCCTCGCTTATATCGTTCTTTAGATATTCTATTATCTTACTGTTGACTATATCGCCTACGGGATTAGACAGTTCTTGCCATTTTATTCGTGGCCGGCTTTTTTGCACTTTTTGCTTAGCGAACCATTTCGGCAGAGTGAGGCAGGCCACCAAAATTCTGTGCTGCGTTGTAAGAGGTTCGCCAGGGATAACCTTACAGTCCTTTACGTATTTCAAAAAAGATCTATCGCAGAGGAAGTAGTCTATTTGGGAATGCTTTCCTCCACTCTTGTACGTGATCAAATGTTCTTCCCTTTTCTTGAAATACGTGTTTACTATGGGAAGATCGAACTGGGTCGCCAACTCCATTATGGTGGTGCCTTGGCTATTTACGGTCCCGTAGCCATAATTGCCGTGAATATTTGAATTTGGTGGTGCCTTATGGCCCACATGGCCATTTAGATCGCCAGCCACCAATCGTCCCTCCCCCTTGGGCAGAGATTGCAGGAGATCATCCAGGTCATCCCAAAACTCCTCCTTCTCGCTTATATTACAGCCCATCTGTGGGGCATATACAGAAATGATGTTCCAAGCAGGGCCATTATCCAGGGCTAGTTTGATGCACATCAACCTGTCGCTGATTCTGTTTACGTTAATCAATCTCTGCTTAAGTGTACTGTCCAGGATAATGCCGATTCCGTTTCTCTTGGTTGTCGTTCCGTTGTATATAAGTTGGTAACCCCTACCAATGTCACGGGATTTACAGCCTTTCCACTTTAGTTCTTGGATGCAGCAAACATTGATATTTCTTCTTTGTAAGGTTTCCGCCAGTTCTTGGCTACGTCCGGTCAGGGAACCAATATTCCATGTAGCTATGCGCAGTTTATTTGCGCAGTGTCTGTCGTCGCTTACAGGGTACGCCTTAGCATTTCCATTCGCATTTGATAGCCTCTGACCGTCGCTTACGGGGGACGCCCTAACCTTTATAGCATTTAATTCTTGGTGTACTTTCATGGTATTTGGAGAGGTTTTTGTTTGGCTATGTGTTTTCCGGCCGGTTGCCACCTGACGCCAAGACTGTGGCCCTCCTGGAGGGCCATAACGCCGCCGTTGGCTCCGTGAAGCTCATCCGCCGCCGCATTTCTGTGCGCTCCAGCCCAACGCACAGCACCCAGTCCAGCCTTAACTCAGAAGATGTCTAAGCAGCCTAGACTAGGGGGAAGTATTGTTGACGGAGTTTCCTTCTCCGGCCTGTTTGGTCCGCGGGAGGTATTTTATTTCCCTCCAGCCCCGCTTATGTTCTGAAAAGAACATCCGCAGGGCACCCCCTATCCGCCACCCGGGGACGCGTTCTCTAGGGGTGAGGCTCCCCCGAGAACATGTACGTATATGTATAAAAAAATTTGGCTCTTTTATGCATTTTGTCTCGTCCATTTTCTAGGGAAGGTTAAATAACAAAAGTTTGAAGTTTAAAAAGTCAAGTTTAAATCGCCCCACGACGACGAGATGACGACGACGACGAGACGAATCTAAAAAAAATGTTGGACGTCTAGGTTTGAACCATCCTGTATAAAATATTATTGCTTTATTATTTTTATTATCAGATTGAGTTTTTTTGTCCACATTCCGAGACTATTATCAGGCGTCCAATAAGTATGTCTAAAGTTTGAGAAGGGCTGGCATTGAAATAATTGTCACAAAAAATAAACATATAAATATAGACCTTGTCGTTATAATAATAAGGATGATATTCTAATGAACGTCGAATAGAAGCATGGTCAACGCAAATATGAGTTCGGTAGCAGAGACCATAGGTACCATTCACCGAACAGCCGTTCGGTGAACGAAACATGGAAAATATGAGGAACCTATTTCGCGAACAGATTTTGAAAATACTATTTAAATCGTAATCAATATGGTATAACTACAAATCTATCAATTAATTTAATACTTGAATCCATTACTAAACCGTACATGTATAAAATTCTCGCTAATACTGGCGTAAAATATCTAAAATTATTGTTTGATAATAGTCTTGCCAAACGCAGTTTTATAATAATCTATATAGGTTATTGTTGTTCGGCAATTGCTCATAAAATTACAAATACATTAATTTATTTGTGAAATTAGGTAGTTAATCTAAATAGTTCGTAATCAACCACTAGAAAAATAATTTCAAAAACATACGCTTTTCCTGATTTCGGACGCTGTTCGATAATACCTTCCAATTAAATTGTCGGTGTACTCATCACCGAACTCACATTAAGCTTAATTTCTGATAATATGACTACACTAAATTAGTTAAATTTACTAAAATACACAAACTAATTAGGTAATCACACTGTAAAACCATACTTTGAAACACAGAAATAAATTTAAAAGGTTTTATGGCCTTAAGAAATATACGCAACTTCTTAACGATTTCTTTAAGGTTGCTCATACAAAGTGGCAATCGGCAGCGACGACCTGTTTCGATCAATTGCCACGTCCCAACTGCGGCACAAATTGGCCGACTCTGGGGCCTAATGGAAGGGACAGGTATTTAACTCGTGAAAAAAAAATACGCAAGTAAATATCAGCTGTAAGTAATCGACTTATAGCCTAAAATAGAAGAAATTCGGTGATACGGACGGATTCAGAGCGTTCGGTGAAGCGTACTTTTACCTTACTGTATTTTGTATTTAAGTACCCTTTGCATCAAACTAGTTTTTATGTTGCTGAATTCGTCGATCTATGAGCTCAAAACAAAAACGGACGTTTTAACTTAGGCCGATAGATTGCATATCTTTCGTTAAATTTAAATAATCACGATTATTTAGGAGTGGCGCTAGTGTTCATGTTGATGGGCTCTTAAATTTTGTAGGTCGTTCGTTGTTCACGTCTAAATACACATTTAACTACAGATATAACGTTAATTACAGAGCACAACAGCTAAGGTATTTCACTTACCACCGTCGTTCGTGGCTTCATATTCCTTCTCACGGGCTGCGGTATGCGTGGAATAAAATGTGATCCATATAATATTATGCTTTTTATATAAATATAAGTGAATCACGCACTCAAATGCTTTCGACACTGTCCGAAAATAATTCTAGCTAGTATTGTATACTCGTAGCAGTAGGTACCTACCAAAGTACCTACTCTTAACTGACCATTGAGAAAATAATTATTCTAATAAGAACTATTTTGATCGATCGTCTGATACCTCTTGACAGATGTTATGTTGTTGTGGATGGTATACCACCTGTCCAATTTATTGGTCCAATGAGCATCGCGTCTCACTCTCTCATTAAGCAAAATGTGAGACGCAACATATTGGACCTTGAAATACCACTCTAGCTTTGGTAACTTACCAACAATCTGTCCGATGTTGCCCTCACTAAGCGCTATGGACGCCAGTCGTTGGAACACGGACTGAGACAGGTCCAACTCCGTGATGATGGCGTTCGTGGCGTGATGTTCTGTTTTGGTGACTTACCAGCAATCTGTCCGATGTTGCCATCAGTAAGCGCCATGGACGCCAGTCGTCGGAACACTCGGAACACGGACTGCAACAGGTCCAACTCCGTGATGATGGCGTTCGTGGCGTGATGTTCTGTTTTGGTGACTTACCAACAATCTATCCGATGTTGCCATCAGTAAGCGCCATGGACGCCAGTCGTCGGAACACTCGGAACACGGACTACAACAGGTCCAACTCCGTGATGATGGCGTTCGTGGCGTGATGTTCTGTTTTGGTGACTTACCAACAATCTGTCCGATGTTGCCATCAGTAAGCGCCATGGACGCCAGTCGTCGGAACACTCGGAACACGGACTGCAACAGGTCCAACTCCGTGATGATGGCGTTCGTGGCGTGATGTTCTGTTTTGGTAACTTACCGACAATCTGTCCGATGTTCCCGTCAGTAAGCGCCATGGACGCCAGTCGTCGGAACACGGACTGGGAAAGGTCGAGTTCCGTTATGGTGGCGTTCAACACGTGGAGATTTGTGATGTTCTGTTTCACTGTAACAGGAGAAATTGTTGGTAAATGTGGTGTAAAAATTATAATTTCATGATGTACCTAACTATAAATAGGTATTTTATTAGTACGCTATAATTACGCTCGCTAAATCGACACGCACGGTGGCCTCCTGAAAATTCAGGAGTGTGCGTGTTAGCAGATAAAACAGACAGATGGGCATTTTCATTTAACTGTGCACCTTTAACGGCCGGTTAGCGATCGTTACAAAACTGACGGTCAATGTCAAATCCCATACATTTTGTCAGAAATGTAATGGTTAGACGTTACTGAAACACGCCTTAATTAAGTCGCGCTTGAAAGTACAAGTTAAATGAAAATGCCCAGATATATTTTAGAGTTTATTACAGTAAGTTCTCAAGAGTTATACGCATACTTAATCTTACTTGTGCACTTGCTAGCGTATTTTTGTCTGACCGTAAAACCTTAAGCTAATACATTAACTAGAGTCCGACAACCGCTAAGTTTTCATGCCAAGTGCTATGCTACGTCAAGTATAAAGCTTTTAGCTTTAGGGATATATGCGCAAAGTTAGCTTGGCCAAGGTCTAAGTACCGAGTCGTGTACATTAGTGCATATCTAATAGTACGTCCGTTCTTGTAATGCAAATACAAGTGCTAGTTATATTGTTTACATAACATTACACCAATACATATTTAGTTAGCTACGCACAATTAGCACTACTAGACACTACTAATAGTAAGTGAGTTCTATTTATGTACAATACACCTACAGTTATTTGCGATGTAATCGTCCTTTATTCAGTTTGTTTAGTAAAATTATGATAACATTGTTTTTCCTCGTATTTCCATACTACAGATGCTTCCTAGAAAAGCGGATTAATAAGTAGGTACGTATAGTCCGTTTTCCTTAACAAGCTGTTTGTATTTTTTTGTTTTCGTCTTTGAAACATGTATTAATAGGTACTCTTGCAGGATAGGGATGTTTAATTTATAATTCCCTAAACAAAGTACAAAGTAGGTATCAAACATGTTTTAAGTACATATATATTTATTTAATAAATAAACATCCTAGTTTATCACTTCCTATTGAGTTCCGCGAGATTCAGTATTTGTCTGCCAAAACAGTGCGCCGGCGACATTCGTTAAAAACATAATACCTATGGTATAAAATGCATCCCTTAGAATTTACGAAAATATCTTCACTTAAGGTACATAAAAACAAGAATAAATAAATACAGTTTTCATATAGACAGGTACTTATTAAGTTTTTGTGGGAGTCCTCTGAACCTATTGCGTCTTAAGCCATTTTAATAATTACTCATCCAACCACAGCACAGCAACATTACAAAACACCATAACAGCCAACTACCCCATGCCTCATACAACCTTCTTATACCACGACAGTATTCGGTCGTCAGCCTGACCCAGTTCACTCGATTTCCTCAGAGACAAATATTGGTTTTGTCTTTATCGTCTGTTTAGTAATCAACAGAGACAACACAAACATGTGGCATTCGGAGATAAACAACCGCCGTACCTAGCGGTCGTTACATGCAGATGGACAACAGAAGGTACTGTGATGTTGCAAACAAGATATCTATGATTACATTATTATAATGTATCCTCTGCCCGCGACTTCGTCCACGTGAGAGTGTCTGTCGCAATCGTCGAAGATACCGGATAGAAGTAAAAAGTATGTGTTTTCTGTATTTACAGGTTTATACATCTAAGAAATTAATGTAAAAAGGCATACTTCATGCCACAGGGTGCTCTCTATCTGTCTTTGTCATAGGAATCAGGTTCGATATCGGATTGGCATTCAAATAATACAAACTTAGCGGTCCGCGTTAAACTGTCCACATCGCACCAGATCGCAGAGATAGGATCCACGGTAAGTAACACAGTGTAGTTTCTTGATGACTAAGAATAAGATGAGAAATAAGTAATGAAAAAGAAAAACAAAAGAATGAGCAGTCAAGCCCACTTTCAGCGTGAAACTGTCCAAATCACAATATAACATAGAAGTTATCCACGGTGTCACAGTAGTATGGACCACGGTGCCATAGCGCAGTTCTTTGGCGGTGGAAAACCAGATAGATAGAGAAGAAAAAAAGAGTTATATTAGACTTACTCTTACTGAACGCAGTCGCTCTTTTAGCGTGAAACTATCCACACAGCAGAACGCAGAAGTAGGGTCCACGGTTTCCTAGCGCAGCTCCTTGGCGAGACACAAGACTGCGTCCAGGTTGAAACCGATCTCCAGTTTCATATAGGATTTGGGATATGTGGGGGAGATGTGGCTAAGAAAGTAAGGACTTACTGTATGCAGTGAGGCCTTCTTTTAGCGTGAAACTGTCCACGTCACAGCAGAACACAGAAGTAGGGTCCACGGTGTCACAGCTCAACTCCTTGGCGGGACACTGAGAACTGCGTCCAGGTTGAAACAGATCCCCAGTTTTATATGGCTTGGGATTTGGTATTAAGATGTGGCTATTAAGAAAATAAGGACTTACTGTATGCAGTGAGGCCTTCTTTTAGCGTGAAACTGTCCACGTCACAGCAGAACACAGAGGTAGGGTCCACGGTGTCACAGCGCAACTCCTTGGTGGGGCACTGGGAACGGTCCAAGTGGAAACACTTCCCCAGCTTCATGTTGGGCTTGGGGTATATGGGTGCTGGTGTGGATGCAGGTACTGGCTGGAAATTAAATTATGAGAATAATTCAGAATCAATATTAAAATTGTCCAGGTTTTGTTAGTGATGAGCGCACGATAGGCGTGGCGTTCAAAGGGTATGGTGACATATTTAATGATCGCAAAGTATCCTCCTAAGGCCCAAGGTCCTACCTATAGTACTTATTCAGTTCAATTAAATTTAAATCATATTCGATTGGAACAGAGTTGCTTTTGCTTCGTTCAGTTTTTGAACAACGCTGAATCAACTACAATAGGTATAAATTTCTGTGGCAAATTTTGCATTTTTCATTTGTATGGCTGGGCCTTAGGAGGGTATAGTGTGACCATAAAAGAAATAGTTACATTTATCCCCGTAACAAATTAGTCTTGAATATGTGAAGATCGAACGTGGGAAGGAAAATAATCCAGCAGGTACACTGCAGCGCCTCAATCAAGAGGGCTGCTACAGTCCGTTTTTTTTAGCATTAGAAAGAACTTCGCAGAAGTAAGCTTGTGGTTCCAAATCCGGCACTATTAGCGGTAATAATTTGAAGTAAATTATATGTATTGACGATGCTTCATTAGATAATTCAATAATTATTAACAATTAAAGAGCCTGATAAAAACTGCACGCTTGCTTCTGTGGATTTCTTTCTAATGCTAAAAAAAACGAACTATAGAGTTAGACCAAGAAAAGTCACCAACGATTTTGATAGCATACTCAGTGCAAGAGTTATTTATACGTTAAATTTCATAAAAGTGTGACGTTTAAAATAACACTTGCACTGCGTGTTCTATCAAAAACGTTGCAGACTTATCTTGGTCTAACTTTAGTATCTACCTACCTGGTCTACCAGCCGGTCTAGCACATGACTGACGCGAAAGTATCTCGCCCGCGAGATAGACTACCCGTCCCTCTTTGATTAATACAGTTAGAAAAAGACGGGTAGTCTAATTCGCGGGTGGCGCCAACATATGGTCCATATTTTTTAAATTTTTGGAGAACAATAGAACTGACCTCTGGACTCCTGTACTTCTGTGCCGCTTGCTCGAGCTCGTCCACTCTCATCTCTATGGTCGGCATGTGTCCCAGCAGGTACACCACGAAGCACCATAGCGCCGCCTGCGGCAAAATTAACAAAGATTAACCCCCTTATTCATAAACGTTTACTAAAGTTGACAAGCCGATAATAATCGTTTTTCCCTTTCCGTCATACCAATACGTCGGAAAAGGACAAACGATTATTATCGGCTTGTCAACTTTAGTAAACGTTTATGAATAAGGGGGTTTATGTAAACGTTTATGAAATAGTCTGTGCTGGAAGAGAAGAATCGTGGTGCGTATGGGGCCCAATAGATTCCACGACGACTCTTTCCGAACAGACTCTATATAGTTGATTGTACAACAAGGGCATAAAGTGACCCATTTTTATACAAGGCAATTTTTAGACGTAACGGCCAAGGTAAGACGACCAAAATAGTAGACGAGGGTAAAAATGGACATTTATGCCCTTGTTGTACACTCTGCTTTTCACTTCGATTGCGAGGAAAATAAATTATATTTTTCACGGCAATTTACACCACGAAATTGTCGCAAAGCGAAAGAACATAATACATAACCAATTCCCGCCAACTAACTTTTTTTTTTAAATTATCAACATGTGATCAGAGTTTCAGACGCTTGGTTTTCTGCCAAGTCAAACATTTCGAAGCATTTTTGAACGGTAATCGACTCCTATTTTATGTGATTTACTAAATTTAATGACAGAAAATACGGATTTCTAATAAATTGTAGAAAAAATAAAATTAATTTATATATTTGTATAAATAAATTATATTATGGGACCAGGGACAATCCTCCGCAGCCACTCCACAGTAAGCCCAACAAAGGCTTGTATTATGGGTACCAACTAGATATATGTATAAGATAAATATGATATTAAATATGTGACTTAAAAACGTTGCGTATTCGAGTATCGAAAAGTGCCATTATTTTCCTCATAAACTTTTTTCCTTTTAGGCAAGTTTCTCGGACATACGACATACCTATACACCACAAGGTACCTAAGTAGGTACCTACCTATATTTCTTAATTTTGTAATTTTTACTGTACATCAGTGTTTATAATCATTTTATTAGTTCACCAATTCTCCGGAAGATGTCTCTGTCTGTAGAATAGAACGCGCTATCGTTTGGTTGTCGTGGTTTAGGTACCTAGCTACGTTTTAATTTATTGAAGTAAAGGAAAAATGATATATTTTTGGATTCGTTCTTATTAATTCCAGTAGGAACGAATATTGAGTATATAAAATGTGTGGGGTACCCGGTAAGGCAATACATACAGAATATTCAGATAATAAATAAGTACTACTAGGTACTTATAGTGCTAGCAGTACGTCAAAAAACGCTGTAAATTGTGTTAATACTTAATAGCATGAAAATTGGTAGGATTGATCTTTGGGACACCCGTAAATCCAAAACAAGTATATATGAGTCGGACTCGCCCACCGAGGGTTCCGTACTTATCAGTATTTGTTGTTATAGCAGCAGAAGAGAAATAAATCATCTGTAAAATCACGGCTCATGAGATACAACCTCGTCACAGACAGACGGACAGTGGAGTCTTAGTAATAAGAGCCAACAGGAGTGGTCATTTCTCCATACAAACGTACTCGACTGTTTCCTCCGTGGGTTTTGATGCTAGAGGGACATTTATGCCCTTGTTGTACACTCTGCTTTTCACTTCGATTGCGAGGAAAAGAAATTATATTTTTCACGGCAATTTACACCACGAAATTGTCGCAAAGCGAAAGAACATAATACATAACCAATTCCCGCCAACTAACTTTTTTTTTTTAATTTTCAACATGTATTCAGAGTTTCAGACGCTTGGTTTTCTGCCAAGTCAAACATTTCGGAGCATTATTTTAGAACGGTAATTGACTCCTATTTTATGTGATTTACTAAATTTAATGACAGAGAATACGGATTTCTAATAAATTGTAGCAAAAATAAAATTAATTTATATATTTGTATAAATAAATTATATTATGGGACCAGGGACAATCCTCCACGGCCACTCCACAGTAAGCCCAACAAAGGCTTGTATTGTGGGTACCAACTAGATATATAAGATAAATATGATATTATGTGACTTAAAAACGATGCGTATTCGAGTATCGAAAAGTACCGTTATTTTACTCATAAACTTTTTCCTTTTGGGCAAGTTTCTCGGACATATACACCACAAGGTACCTAAGTAGGTACCTACCTATATTTCTTACTTTTGTAATTTTGACTGTACATCAGTGTTTATAATCATTTTATTAGTTCACCAATTCTCCGGAAGATGTCTCTGTCTGTAGAATAGAACGCGCTATCGTTTGGTTCTCGTGGTTTAGATACCTAGCTGCATTTTAATTTATAGAAGTAGGAAAAAGGATATATTTTTGGATTCGTTCTTATTAATTCCAGTAGGAACGGATATTGAGTATATGAAATGTGTGGGATACCTGGTAAGGCAAGGCAATACAAACAGAATATTTATGTAGATAATAAATAAGTAGTACTACTTATAGTGCTAGCTGCTAGCAGTATGCCAAGAAACGCTATAAGTAATTTGTGTTAATACTTGCATGAAAATTGGTAGGATTGATCTTTGGGACACCCGTAAATCCAAAACAAGTATATATGAGTCGGTCTCGCCCACCGAGGGTTCCGTACTTATCAGTATTTGTTGTTATAGTGGCAGAAGAGAAATAAATCATCTGTAAAATCACGGCTCATGAGATACAACCTCGTGACAGACTGCTAGACGGACAGTGGAGTCTTAGTAATAAGAGCCAACAGGAGTGGTCATTTCTCCATACAAACGTACTCGACTGTTTCCTCCGTGGGTTTTGATGCTAGAGCAATGATTTTTTCAACACAGATTAATATTGTCGATATCTGTGTCGGATCATTTTGAATTTTTGATATTATTTGTTTTTTAAGGCGCTAGAGCCCTTCAAAAAAGGCCAAAATGGCCTCATTGACTATGCAGCATTGAGAGGCGTACTATTCAAAACTGATATCAATTAGCCAGAAAATCAAAACGGTCCGACACAGATAATTTCATAATCATTTAGATTTCCAAATTTGGTTACGATTGGTTAAGTTTTGGAGGAGGAAACAATCGAGTACGAAACCTCGATTTTTGAGATTTTTACGCAGGATTTTTCGCCTTGTCCTTATCGCACTAGTTTTAGGAGCCGCTTCCGTTAGCGACACGGGTATATTTACCTAAAATGTTTAAAACTCAGCTGCTGCAGTTTCGTCATAAGGTCCCGTTTTTACCCTTTGGGTACGAAACCCTAAAAAGGAGAGGAGTTATGACGCCATCTTATTTTGTACGGCTAAGAATATATTCAATCAAATCATTAATGATTCAAAAATATCTACCTATTCCAAATCTTTTACAACACACGAAAGGCAAATAGAAGTCCGTGAGATCTTAGAAGAACCTTCGGGTCTCGGCTATAATCGGACGTAATCGTGTAATAGAAAATGACAGTTTCAATTACTTTGGTTGACGAATTAGTGGCAGTCCAACACCCAAAGAGTGCAGTCGTTTTTCTCGTCTTGAACTATATAGAGCAGTTAATACCACCATAATATATTCGTTATTATTTCATTAGATATTTTTTAAATTGATTTTAATGGAGACACGTTTCAAAATGGGTATATGTGTAAATAGTCAATCGCGGGAAATTGTATATAATGTTTATAAATATTTTGTGAAGGAAGCGGCAACTTTTAAGAAGAGCGATAATTGTAAATATTTTAATAAACTTCAAGACTTTATTGGGCTATTCTTTCTGTCACTGCTCTCCAGGCCGTTCGATCTTCAGCCATTTGTATAGTTGCCTGGAGTGAAGTCCTGGTAACGTCTTGGACCACATCTGTCCATCTTCTGAGTGCACGCCCTCTACTCATTCGTCCATCGACACTCCCAGTAATAATACGTCTTTTAATGCGTGTGCGTGCCACGTCTGATTGTATGATCGAAGAAAATCCAATATGCGATAGGTATTCTCAGCTCTATATAATTTCTTCCAGAAGCGATACATGGTGAGATGACATTCTGTTTTCAAATTTACCTCCGGTCGAAATTCTAATTCTGATTCCATTTTATTTAAATTATGACAATAAGTCTAATCGCAATATAGTTATCCAGCGAAATTTAATTTAAGAGCCTTTAGATTAGGGTTTATTTTATGTTGATGCTAATTGTCCACTTAACTTTTTACGATAACTTCAAAAAGTTTTATCAGCTATTAAAAAAGCAGAACAGCAGTATCACCTTCGTACGTTACCGCCGATAACCGAAGTCTTTTTCTAAATTACGAAGGTTCTTCTAAGATCTCACGCACATCTAAACAACTCCTTAACACCTTCGCTGCGGCAATTAGTATAACTCGTAATTAACCATACTTTGTATAGGGTCTTTCGACCCCCTACCGCATTGAACGTGTTAATGACGAAACATGCTTCCATACACATGACAGCACAGGAGATACAGGATATGTAAATAGAAGTTGAATCTAAACGAATTGAAACAAAAAATCATTTATCAACGTCTCACTTCCGTAATAAATTCTTGGTATGAATTTATTCGATTCCCAGTTGGCATTAGAATTACATCTAAGGAGGCCAGTTCGAACGAACATTCCTATATCAATAGGACGTCGTTTTGCTGTCATTCGCGCGTGCAATTCGCTTTTACTTCTTTTTGTACATAAGTATATAGGTAAGGGACCATGCGCGTTGGAGGGTTTGCCATCTTGTGGCCTTGGGGCCGATTTTTTTGAACTTCGATCGCTCGATTTCTTGTCTTCTTCTTCCTGGCGTTATCCCGGCATTTTGCCACGGCTCATGGGAGCCTGGGGTCCGCTTGACAACTAATCCCATGATTTGACGTAGGCACTAGTTTTTACGAAAGCGACTTCCAACCCAGAGGGGAAACTAGGCCTTATTGGGATTAGTCCGGTTTCCTCACGATGTTTTCCTTCACCGAAAAGCGACTGGCAAATATCGAATGATTATTCGTACATAAGTTCCGAAAAACTCATTGGTACGAGCCGGGGTTTGAACCCGCGACCTCCGGATTGAAAGTCGCACGCTCTTACCGCTAGGCCACCAGCGCTTCGCTCGATTTCTTGTATATATTATCAAACTGCACAACGGGACTTAATCGCGTATTTAAGTTTTAAGATTTACCTCCGACGTTTCGAGGACGGCGTTGTCCCCGTGGTCTCGGAGAAGACTCCACTTCTCCGAGACCACGGGGACAACGCCGTCCTCGAAACGTCGGAGGTAAATCTTAAAACTTAAATACGCGATTAAGTCCCGTTGTGCAGTTTGATAATGTTTAATAATCGTGAAAGTTTAAATCAGTGTTCTTGTATATAGTTCAATATATCTCCACTACTAGGCATTTAAATTCTACAAATAGAATTGATAACGAGTGGTGAATACCACTAGATTCCCAATTTCTATCGCTCGAATTTCAATAATTTGAATTTCGCCCTTTTCCACCGATTTTCGAATGACGAACGATCGAAATTCAAAAATCGGCCCCCTCAGTCGAAAACATATGTGTACATGTACATTGTCAAAGCAAGTGCTACCATCTACCGTTCTCGTCGGTACGTTTCCTTGTGCATAGTAGGTTCTGTCATCTTGTGGGTTACATCGGAAGCATAAACACATTTACGCTTCGCGCCAAAAATCTGACGGCTCCTATGCTGCCCCCTATAGTTTATGCACGGGGCCTATGCGAATGATAACAAAATGACATCATCTTGATATCAAAATGTAAATTCGAATTGGCAACACGATATAACACCAGTAAAAATAACCACAGCGTAAACACTCAGGTGAAGGTTTGTAATAAATATCGTCTCTAAAAATACGTGGGATTCGATTTAAGGTCGGGTCGGCGCGATTATAAAGAAGATGGAAAATTGTTATT
The DNA here is from genome assembly GCF_963556715.1 of Cydia fagiglandana. Classification (NCBI taxonomy): domain Eukaryota; kingdom Metazoa; phylum Arthropoda; class Insecta; order Lepidoptera; family Tortricidae; genus Cydia; species Cydia fagiglandana. The sequence continues at coordinate 1,138,172 of NC_085944.1, read as the reverse complement.
ATAATAATATGTATTTATTCAGATAACTAAGTCTAAGTAACATAAAAGCCTGTTAGGAGTTTATTCATAGGCCTGAGTTATAAATGTTGTATTAACTAGTACCTAGACTAGATACATCAAGTATGCATTGCATTTGTATTTTAAGAGTTTTAAGACTTTGTATTTTTTGCCATGCTACCTCGCTTGTCTGGCACATTTCGCTGCTAATCTCTTAAATGAAGGACATGAGCTACTTAAATTAACTTTTTTTGCAAGAGCAAAAAAAAGAAAAAAAAAGAAAGTGAAAAAAAGAAAGAGTGGTTAAGAAAGATCTTAACTTTTTAAGTAGGACAGTACCTATTTTATATGTAGGTATACCGGAAGGTATTTTATATTCGATGACCGGTCTGGGCTAGGGGCCTAGCCAAGCCGACAATCTTACATCGACAAACAGCAAACGAAAAGTAATTAATATATCGATCAGATGCTGCTGCGAAAAATCACGTGACATATATACATTATTTAAAGTTTGTTTTGACCTATTTGTAAGTATGTATAACATAGTTAGACCAAGAAAAGTCTGCAGCGATGTGCAAGTATTATTTTAAACGTTAAACTTCTATCAAATTATGACGTATAAATAACATTTGCACTGCGTGGGCTATCAAAATCGCTGCACACTTTTCTAGGTCTAACTCTATGAATAATTAAATATCGTTGTCCGAGTACGAGTACCCACAACATAAATTATGCCTTCTTGAGCTTATTGTACGGCGCCGCTTAATCAATTGTGTAAAAAGGTTATATATATATTTATTTACCTTTGATTTTAAGTTACCTATTAATTTATTAAACGCTCTATTTTTTCGCTTTATTTACATCTAGTTATGTCACATTTCCAAATGTTGGTAATCAGATGACAAAGCCAACGTCCCTGGTCTAAAGTTAACCGGGTCTGCTGGCGTCCAGAGGATGTGGCTATTGGATAATCGTCGCACGACTGGACGGCTCAATTGTCTTGTCGAGTGTCGTGTCTTGTTCAAACGCTATTTTGGTCCTTTTTACAAGATTTTATTTGACTTGCCGTAATCCTGACTAACAAATGGACAAATGGGTAAAATACATTTTTAATACAGTTGCTCAAAAAGTGCTACTTTACGTAGCTGTTTAGCGTGCGGAAAGTTGGTTATCTCGAACTAGTGCATTTTAGTTTTCCAATTTTTTTAAATTTATACTTGTTCCAATTCACGACTACTTATTGATGAGTGTTAATATTAGTTTCCTTTAAACGTCGTAATCAGCATAAAAACCTACCGTTAATGTAAGAATACGAAAAATATTACATATTTCATATTTAATTACTTACCTCTTCATCATTATAACACGTTTATTTTTTAATATTCAATATTGAAAATTCCGTTCTTAATAAGTTGACTGAATGGAACGGAATAGCTGCCAAACGCCCATAGATATAATATACTTAAAGACGACGTCTAACCGAGCTGTCACTGTTACCACTTTTGTTTAGTGTACGATTAATAATGTTTTTCTTATTTTTTCGCAACTGTATTAAAAAACGTCGTTCGATACACGTGCGGAAATGTCATTCTTCACTCGTCCCGAGTCTTGCCACTCGCCTGCGGCTCGTGGCAAGATATCTCTGTACTCGTGATGTAATGACATACCTTCCGCACTAGCATCGAAATGTACTATTTTAGTACGGGTTAAACTTATGCAACTTTCCTGTGGACATCATTTTCTTAAAAAGAATTTTATAAAAGTCTTAGAAAAAAGGATTTAAAACGTTAACTTTCGTAATGTCCACTGAAGAGATGTCGGTTTCCCCGAATGTTTTCATCGATTTAGATCAGCGGTCGGCAACCAGCGGCCCGCGGGCCGCATGCGGCCCGCCAATCTCTCGCTTGCGGCCCGCGAACCTCCCTGGCTATTTTGTATGTAATACTGAAGAACAACAATGTTTGCTAAAGTCTCAAATATTACCAAAGTGCGGCCCGCGTCATCTTCGTTAACTTTTATGTGGCCCTTGGCTGCTAAAAGGTTGCCTACCGCTGATTTAGATGAAAGGAATGTAAATAGAGCCCTGGGGAACATACATAAGTACATATTGGGAAGTGGGAGTCACAACTTGGAAGCTATTGATATTAAAACCATGTCCTCACGATCGATTAGGCCCTTTGGTATACTTATGAAATACCGGTGACAGTTGAATATTATGATGACATTCATTTATTACATTATTACCCTATGCCTCGACATAATTTACAAACACGACTCTACAAAGATCATAAGTAATGATTCAATTGCACGACTGCTCTATATCCACCATATTTCGTCATGTAGCAGGATTGACAGGTTCACAGAAACAGACATAACTGATGAGTCCAGAACCAGACATAAGTGAGAGAATATGATTAGCTTTAGATAGTATTGGAATATAGCCAGTTGTTTCAGTTAAACGCAGCTGTTGGTACTTAACATACAATGAAAATAGTGTAATAAATACTCAGTTATAAGAGCAGAAAGTCCATCGTACTAATAAATATTCTTTAACCTAGCGTTTTCCCGGCCTAGCGCCATGGTCCGCTTTCCTGCTCAGTCTTATCCACTTTGCCCGGTCTGCGGCATCTTCAGGTGTGAGATTATTCTCTTCCCTGACTGCTATCACGACGTCCAGCCAGCGCTTCTTAGGCCTACGGCCATTGCACTAATAGATATTACACCAAAATAAAGCAAGCTCTCTGAGATAACATATATGACATAATATTTTATCACCATAAACAAAGGAATGCTAAAAAACACGTAATGTATTTACGTTATCATGTGCTGTAGGGCTAATACGGTCGACTCTTTATCATTTGTCACCATGCCTGTCACTTTCTAAGAAATATGTAAGTGCGAAAGTGACGCATGGCATGGCAGGTGATAAAAATGCGACCACGATAGCGCTTCTGCTGGAATTCAACAGAAATTGTCAAGAGTAAGTAGGTATCACACTTTTTAAGGACAACCATGAATCAGTAGACACGTCAGTTACTCGTATCTTTGCAGATGACTTTCCATATCGAATGAAATTTACGCTAGGGGTTCCGAACCATTCCGAACTATGCGCTTACACGAAAAGTTAGTTCGATATCAAATCGAATTATAAACACCACATGTGTTACACCGGAACATCGCACCAATAAAATTGCTACAAGTGCTAATTCTATTTATATTAGTCGGCATGTTATTGCTCAGCTAACGTTTACTGTTAAATGTAGGTTGGAGCGAAACATATGTCGCCACATGTGGTGATGACCCGACTTAATCACATGCAAATGCAATTTATGTATGCTAGTAATTATTTAAACATTGAAGAACTTGCGATTTGCGATTAGAGTCGAATCGAGAAAATTCTGCACAGATTTTGTGGTGATAGAAGTAAATTTATTCAATATAATAGGTGCAAAAACATAAAACACCATCAATAACAATAAATAAAAATAAGTGGTTTTGTAAGTGGTTTTATATTTTACTTTTATATTCATATTATAAAAATACCTAACCTAAGACGATAAATAAATAAAAATAACTTAAAATTACAAAATAATAAAGGGCCACTTGCACCATCCCATTAACCCGGGATTAAGAAGTTGAACCGTTAACCCAGTGCCAAATTGTACTGGTAACCATCCAGGTTTAACCGGTTAACCCCGGGTCAGTGGGATGGTGCAAGTGACGCAGATTATAGTGCCTAAGTTTAAATAGAGCTCAAATATTCCACGTTTAAATGTACATCACAATAGAACGTCGGCACCGCAAGCAGATAAAAGGCTAAAAATAGACGGCAAATAATATAATATAAATATAATGTCATGTTTGTATGTGTACCGTGTGATATCCCGCTATATCTTATCGTGCTGAAATATTTGGCGTGGTAAGCCTGGAGCTTATGAGGCCTTACGTCACTGATAAGTATAGACGCTTCAAGTTAAAATAATGTGTTATTATTTTAGGGGTACAGCTAAAGTTTTGTGACAAATTGAAATTAAATAAAATCTCAAAAAAACCGGACAAGTGCGAGTCGGACTCGCCCACCGAGGGTTCCGTACTTTTTAGTATTTGTTATAGCGGAAACAGAAATACATCATCTGTGAAAATTTCAACTGTCTAGCTATCACGGTTCGTGAGTTACAGCCTGGTGACAGACGGATGGACGGACGAACCCACAGCAGAGTCTTAGTAATAGGGTCCCGTTTTACCCTTTGGGTCGGAACCCTAAAAAGGGATCCGAAGTAGAAAAGAAAACACAGTTATAAGATCTGTAGGAGTAGCTGATGCAATTAAGATGTAAGCTATTAAGGTGTGAAAGAAGTGTTACTTGAATGTTTCGTCTTCGTCTTTGAAACAATTCTTCTCAGAAATATTCAGACGCAACGTAGTTGCTAGCATGACACGGCTAGCGATATAATATGTTATTGTTAAAGACGATTTAATGTGACAGTTTTATGTATAGTATCTGTCAAAAATGTTACACAAGCCGTGATATAGGTACACTACGTCACGAGGTGGACATATCTATTTTTTGTCCCATATAATTTACTATTCAGCTATTGTATTTGCTTACACTGCCAAGTGCTGAGAAACTGCGATAAATGCGATGACTATGCGTACGGCCTACGAAAAATAACTTTTCTGCCCTCAGGCTGGAACACGTCAACTTTCGGCCCGCTGCACTAAACGAAGTTGTCACTTTCCGGTTTGGATAAATACCTATAATACAATCATTACCTACATGCCCACAAGCTGTTAACTATAGTCCACAGGAGAGAAAACTTGTGTAACCTACCTAAATTAAATACCTTCTTACTTATTTACCTATTATAATTTTAGTCATTTAACCTCAGCGACGACGACACGTGGTAGATAAACATTATAGGTTTATTATGCATTATGTACATTAATAATCACAATACAATCCCGTGTTTGCAAAGCCGCGCTATTTATAACACGATACCTATCTTCACTATGCTATAGTCAGAGACTAGTAAGTTGAGAAGACTGGCAACTGCAGTCTACGCCACTGGCGCTATTTTTATTTATTTGCAAATAGTAGGTAACTGTTAACGGCTGCTATTCGTAACTTTGGAAAAACCCATTAAATAAAAAGATGCCTTAAATGTTTTCATTACTCCTGTGCCTACCACAGCGGTCACGGAAGTCCTTTATTGTGTTTTCAAGTCATAAATAGCAAAAAAAGTGCATGTCAGTATTCATACGCACATTCGCACAAAGCTAAAAGGCTAAAATGTTTCATACCTATGCGCAAAACAACAATAACAAGACAGACATAGTTGAAATAACAAGACCTCTTTAAACTAAACTGATTATAAACATGTCATAGATTTTGTACACACATCTGCAAAAGGAATAAATGGAATTCGTTTTTTAAATCGGTACCAACGTATATTTTTTTATTAGTTGCATATGTGGAAGCATGTACCTACCGCTAAGTTGTCGCTATGGCGCCGATTTTCAGCGGACTGGTGGTTGTCAGTAGTCTCTATTTAGTAGCCTCTACTGTAATGTAATGCATTATGAATATTTCCATCAGTGGCTCTGTTTATAGAAGGATGTTTCCATTGTTATCGCTCCCGGCTTTATCTGTGGTTTGTTTTCGTCGGTGACATGACTTGATTTATCAATAATGGTTTCATTAACTACGGATGTTTTACGCAAAATAGACCAATAAAATCCTCGTATTTAAAATGAAAATTAGACTTTTTTAACGCGGATGAAAGGCACCATTTTGTCTCAGGAGGCCTACCACGAACACCGAATTTTGCAAATTGCGGGCATCTTTCTCTAATTTACTCTAATTAAGGCGTAGAAAGATGCCCGCAATTTACAAACTTCGCTGATAGCGGTAGGCTCCCAGACTACTGCCATCGAGCGCCAAACTACGTCGATTGAACATGATCCTCGATTGCTAACCAAGGTATGACCTTGGTTAACAATCTACTGTTGATAGGTTTTTGTTGTTGACTGTACGTTGATAACATTTGTGGCTTGCCTGGAATGTTCATCACATCATCGTAGAATCACGGACAGACATTGCAAACACATGTTCGGTATAATCATTATTGTGAACCCAGATGGAGCTTATTATAATTAAAATGAGACTGGTAACATACTTAGTTAAGTATTTCAAGTTTCAAGTTCTTTATTTGCATTCATGTTGTACATATGGGTATTAAATAACAAATGAGTTGTTTCAAACATGAGCCCTGCAAGGGCATAGCAATTACTTAACCTAACTTATACCTAATACAAATAAAAATGTAAAATTGTAATCTTAGTAGAATAGGTACATCTTAAAACTTATCATTTAAATATTTGTCGACAGTGTAGTAGCTTTTGTTTATTAGGGTTTCTTTTAATTTTCTTAAAAATAAAATGTTCTTTCTTTTCTTCCTTTATATTTTGTGGTAATTTATTATATATCTTTATGTAGGTACATTGATAAAGGGCCAGACGAATGGAGTTTTAATCGGGAGGGTGGTGGCATTAACTTTGAAAATAGTTTCATGAAACAGACAGTTTTTGCCGCAATATAAACTCTATACACAACAAACGCGCAATTTGTTTTGCCGTTAAAAAAGTTAAATGTATCACCTAGCAGATTGAAACGAAAAGTCACGATTTTATAAATGATTGTTAGGTACTTCACTAGGCCCTTTAATAACTTTAAGCAACAAAGAAAAGATTATCTTCTCTACCAAAGTACTAACGAAGACCCAGTATATCACAGTATATGCTCCACCATTATCATTATCACAAGCAGAGATATATATAACTTCGTATAAGATAAATAAAGTCTAAGAAAGAAACGTGCCTCGGACGGCAAAGAAAAAGTCATTCTCGAATAGATGGCGCCATTACCTTTGGCCTATTCTCGGCTAGATGGCGTTAACGACAGTTTGGTTTTTAACTGTTTTTTAACAATTTTAACACATATCAATGAAAGAACATGGGTCAGTATGGAACAATAAAAATTAAGAATCATTTATCCGTAAACATATTTTGATTATTTTATACATTTTCAATTTTATTTTAAGTTTTAATCGTGTGTCGATAGATGGCAGTAAATGTACCGTGACTACAAAATTGACAATGACAGGACCCCTCTATACTATCTATTCTTTTTATCACAAGTATTTATTCATTTTCGTAACGACAGGCGTAATCTGTTATTCTCGAGATGACATTAGCAAAGCTTCTCAAACAGAGATTGCGTTATAGTCAGACCTTGGTGCTGTTTGTCCGATACTGCCACGTAGGCCAATGTTCAAATAAATAATTTATGATATTTTAACTTTAAGACATGCATAGAACACGAAATATACTTATTAGCTCAATAGTGGGACCGGATTTTTGCACGAAAAGTTTTGATAATTCTAAAGTTGAAAAAGTGATACTTATCTGATATAGGACATATTTTTAAGCATATATGCTATATATGATGAAAAGTTAGAACGAGCGTTAGATATAAATTAGGTATTTATATATTTTTAGTAATGATTTTTTAATATTGAATTAAAGTGCAATGTTTAAGTTCCATTGTTTATAATATGTATGACGCTTTATAATGTAAAATTATTAGAAATTTTTTTAACGTGCTTCTTTGTCAAACTACAATTAGCTTATTATTTTGTCGATATTGAATTAAAGTTTAATAAATCCACAACAACATATCTAAATTTATAAGTTAATAGGCAAGCTAAAAAGCTAGAAGAATAAGATATATGCTTTAGAATTAATATGCGTTTTTTGTCCTATAAGATCTAATATTGAATTAGAGTCTGTAAAAATAAGTCTATTACTATAAAATAATATATGCAGCGTATATATGGAAAGTAAGAAATTTCTGTGTGTAGCTTGCATTGTAATAGTAAAATCTAGTTAAAAAGGCGCGAAATTCATAGATACGCCGCGCTGGTCCGTCCGTCGCCGGCGCGGCGCTCGAGAGCCTATCATAGCCTACCTATACCTCGCCCCTCGCCCCACCTCCCGCTCAGTAGCACTGTCTGTCTTTTCTTATCATTCATTTGTTTGTTTACCGTGCACATATATAAATTATATGCGGACATTACGTGAAATTAAAATATCTTATTAAGTAAAAATACCTACAGCTGGTCAATCGGATCTTGTCAGTAGAAAGAGGCGGCAAATTTAAAAATGTAGGCGCGAAGGGATATCGTTCCATAGAAAATTTGAATTTCGCGCCTTTTTTTAGTGACAAGATTTGCTTGACCAGCTATATTTCATTATCTTGACTAATATTGTAATAAAAATGTACAATATATTCACAACTATTTTTTACTATAAAATAAAATAAAATAAAATAAAATAATCTTTATTGCAACTTTGAGTTGTTACATAACATTGGTTCCTGGCTCTCAAAGTAGGTTTCCCTGTGTCTCAAGAGCCAGTTCCTTCCCAATTACAAGCGTAGGTAATGTTACAATGTTAGACATTTTATATGACATATTAACAATATTAAAATTAATTTTAAAGACAGATGAAACTGTGATGTGTGTGTACGCGCGCGTGTGTGAGTATTCTGTGTCTGATTTTTAGAATATGTGTGTGTTTCTGTGTGTTTACGCGCGTGTGTGTCTGGTTATTTTAGAATGTATGTACTAGAACACGCATCGTAATAGCTCTTCTGCTTCAGTATAACTTAATGATTTTAACCAAATCTTAATTTTGTTTTTTAATTGAAAATTACTAATGTTGTTTATATTAAGGGTTTTGTGTGCTTTGTTATATAAGTATGGTGCCAAAAATGAAAAATGCCTTTTAGACCATGCACTATTACAGCGAGGTACGGGGTAGTGAGCTATGCGTTTGTTGCCAAATGTGATTGTAGGGGCTATTAGTCTGTGGTATCTGCGTAATGTTTGATAAATGATAAAACTATACATAGTTTGTCAAAGGACTGTCTCATTTCAAACATAGACTGGGAGAATCATCATACTATCTTTGACTTACACTAGTACTAGCACCCAAAAGAAAAGGATGAATATAGTTTTTTGTTTTTATTTACTAACAAATTGGTTTGACCAACTATACCTATTTCTGGTTCCTATTGTCATGTCCTGTCCTATTCAACGTCAATATCATTATCATCATATTATGTATATTATAAACCAACTGCTCAATATTACACGGTATACATCCTGAATATACAATAAGGTAAGTGGCCTCACTTACCTTATTGTATATTCCGTGTGGGCCGTATATGCCTATACGGCCCACACGGAATACGTATGCCTCACCTTAAATTAAAATGGTTTTTTTTTAATAAACAGGACATGAAGTATGAAAAACTCACTCAAATAGGTTTCTCATTTATTTAAGTTTCTTCATTATACCAAAATAGTTATAATAATATTACGATACTCTTGGAAAATATACCTTTTATAAAAGTCCTATTATGGGCCTTATTGAACACTACCAGAGTATTACTTAATCCCGCAAAAAATAATCATTTTGACAGTAGGTAATAACAGATTTTATTGTTTTTAACTTAAGAGTTATACATATACAAATAACAATATTTGATACTTCATAACAGGAGGATTTATTTATAATAAGTGAAAATAATTATTTTGGGTCTTAATAACTAAAGATATAAAAATTGTCTATTTTACGCGAAAATAGTAGGTAACTAAACATAAATCTTTATTAGTTACAGTAGTCTCATCCTTTAACATCTGGGGGCATGGCAGTGCCCCCGCCAAGACGAGAAAAGCGCAAGGGCACTATCTACCTTTTCTCGAAGCGCTTTGTCGTTTTTTGGAACCCTCATAACTTGGGGTTGGATTATACCAGATAAACAAAGTTCTCGGACTTATTAAGCATATCAATTGCATAGCTCTTATACTTTAGATTTTATTCATATCTAAAAACTTCGATTTCGTCACTGACTCACTCACTTGATGATCATCAATACCGGGTACTTCCTGAAGTCCTCTAAGAAGCTGAAATTTGGTATGTAAGATAGTTTTAGTACACAAACAACAAATAAATTCAAAAAAATTTTATCCCTAAGGGGATGAAGATGGGGTTTAATTTTGTATGGGAAATCAATAATCACTGAACCGATTTAGTTGAAATTTGGTATGTAGATAGGTATTGTTATGGGGAAGGATATAGAATAGATTTCAACCTCAAAGTTTACCCTTACGGGGTGAAGGCAGATTTCAACCCCAAAGTTTACCCTTACGGGGTGAAGGGTTTATATGGGGAATCAGTAAGAAGTACATTGTGTAACAGATGCCCCCAGATACTTATTTCAGGATTTTTAATATTAAATCACCCCCAACCCTTTAAATTAGGGGATGGAAGATTGTCATAAACAACTTACAAAAAGAAGTGAAATCCCATCAAAAACATTTTGATGTAAAATGTTGCCCAAACGAAACCATAAGGCTCGCACTGTCAAAAAGTTATCAGATCTCTTGCTAAGCTTCTAACTCTTCAAGCCCTCTAACTTTACTAGCTCTACACCAAAAGTGAGTGGCTTGGCCGTTTCGTTTCTACAAGAACTATTGTATGTAAGTATAATACAAAAACCGCCCAAATGCGAGTCGCACTCGCGTTCCAAGGGTTCTGTACTTTACACAATTTTAAAACCCCGTAGGGATCGGAAAACTAGGTACTTAAGTCCGACTCACGCTTGACTGCACATTTCTAATAGGTTTTCCTGTCATCTATAGGAAAAGAGCTAATATGTGTATTTTTTTCATAATTTTAGACCCAGTAGATTCGGAGATAAGGGGGGGGGGGGCGGAATGGTCATTTTTTGCGTATTTTCTTAAATAACTTCTAAACTATTTATTTTAAAATTATGAATAAATATATCTGACATTCTTACAATGAGCCCCTTCATTTGATATATATATATTTTTTTTTGAATTTCTATTATTTACTTTACATGTATGTCCTTGGGCTATAGACTTACATGTGTATACCAAATTTCAACTTATTGGTGCAGTAGTTGCGGAGCAAATAGGCTGTGACAGACGGACAGCCAGACACACGAGTGATCCTATAAGGGTTCAGTATTTTTCCTTTTGAGGTACGGAACCCTAAAAATAATGAATTTAATAAATTTTTCACCTTATGCCCATGTGGCGGTAGCGAAACAGTCAAGCCACATATTTTGACTAAGGTGTAGAGTTAGTGAAGTTAGGGCTTGTAGAGTTTGAAGCTTGGCTCGACAAGAGATCTGACAACTTTTTGACAGTGCTAGTCTTATGGTTTCGTCTTAGCAACAAAATTTACATGAAAATGTGTTTGGTGGGATATTTTTTTACAGTATAAATATTTATTCGTAACAGTAAGTATTATCTTTTAACATAATTTTTACAGTACATGTGGTGCTACATTACGACACCGGTGCTATAATAAGCACGTTAAAACACTCCCTTTGACCGTGTTTTAAAATTCGTCACTTGTTGCAAAATATCGATTTTTCGCAATTCTATCGTAAAAGAAAAGAAAACTAACGAAGAGGTTTTACGCATACTAAAATTTTTCCGTAACTTTTGAATAAAACCATTTATAACCATAATAATACTCAAAATGCTTCCCTTTACATTCTATGCACATATATTCACTCGCTCGGACCATTTTTGGAAGCATGAGGCCCAATCACTTGACTGCAATTTTTCGACGTGGTGATGAAACGTAGTAACTGCCTTATCCGGGGTCTTAAATGTCAAACCCCAAATTAAATCCTTAATTTTGGGAAATAGATAGAAGTCACAGGGTGCAATGTCTGGATTATAATCCGTATAAGAGACATTTTCCACGTTTTCGTAATTAAAAAATGTTTTTGCCTTTATTGCGGTATCGGTGGACGCATTATTATGACGCAGGAGGATGCGGCTTCTCGGTCGTCTCTCGCGGTCTTTTTCAATGACTGCGAGCACACAAATGGTAGTGTACTGCTCAGTATTTAACGTTCTTTTATTATTTAAAAGTACGGTACAAAAATGTCGCGTTTAAAAAAAACAGACGATCAAAATGTTTGGCAACGCTTTTGGCTTGTTGAACTTGTATGGGCCTCCTGTCACCTTCGAAAGACCCATTGACTGGACTAATGCCTTTTTTCCGGATCGTAGCAGTAAATCCAGGTTTCATCTCCTTTAACGATGTTATATACAGCATTTGAACTTCCTTGCATATACTTACGCAGCATTTCTCGGCACCAGTCAAAAAGTACCTGTTTTTGGACTGAAGTTAATTCGTGAGGAATCCAAAGACAACAAGGCTTCCTGACTTTTAAATATTCTTGTAAAATCTTTTGTATTTGTCTGAACCTATCCCTAATTGTCCTCAAATTTCGTCATAGGTGATTCGTGGGTTTTCTTCAATGAGTCGTCTCACAGTAGCCACGTTTCCTTGAATGATCGCCGTGGACGGTCGACCATCACGAAAATCATTACCTAGAATAATACTGTCTCTACTAAATTCACCATACCAACGCCTCACGATGCTCTGATGTGGTGCTTCAATCCCAAAAGCATTTTGAAGGCAAGCACTACACTCTTGCGGAGTAAGCGAACTTTTAAAATCATAACAAAATCATAGCTCTAAAAATATTTTCGCGTTAAAGCCACGTTCAACGCACTGACTTACTTTGACAAGCCATTAAAAACAAAAGACGATCGATTTGTCGCCAACATTTGTCACATTCCATAATCAAAAGCCTGTATTTTTTTTAAATATACAATTCATAATTTAATGCAAAACATTCAGTGTGGCCTATGTAGTAGGAGAGAGGGGGAGTTTGTTAAGAACTATAGACAACAGAAGAGGAAGAATGCTTGGGCACCTGATACGACACGACGAATTTATCAAAAATATCATAGAAGGGAAAGTTGAAGCAAACAGGAAGAGGGGAAGACCAAGGAGAGCGTACATGGATCAAATAAAGGAAAAGATCAACGTCGTGTCGTATCGGGCTGTCAAAGAGAAGGCGGAGGACCGCCAAACATGGAAATTCCACCGACCTATGTATTAACAAAAAAAAGTCACTTGTAATTAGTTACTGCCTTAAAAAAGTATAAGTGCCTCAATGTTATTAGACTTTTTGATTCTTTAAAACGTCTTTAGGTCAATAAAGCAAGTTAAAAAATATTAGAGTTAGACCAAGAAAAGTCTGCAGCAATTTTGACAGCCCACACAGTGCAAGTGTTATTTATAAGTCATAATTTCATAGAAGTTTCTTCAAATCGACCTTATTAATAAGAGATTAAAAATATTGAAAATTATCTTAAAATATTTTAATCTAATATTTCATCTCATACGTTCAATAAGGCCCGGGACTAGACCTTTTTACCTGCACTGACAGTGGGCCTTCTTAGCAACAAGTAGAAATTCAGAATAATTGGGAATAATAGGGAGCAACTGCTATTTTTGAATGCTGGGCCTTGTTACCCGCCGGGCCTCATATGCCTGCACCTCACCTACCTTATTTATTTGTTTTACAAGGGGAAAAGTTGTTGATTAACCGCTCGTGCTAATATTGATACCCAAACAAGCGAAACAATTTTTTTTATTAAATAGGAGGCAAACGAGCAGACGGATCACCTGGTGGTTAGCGATTACCGCCGCCCATGGACACCCGCAACACCAGAAGGGTTGCAAGCACGTTGCCGACCTTTAAGATGGGGGTCTTTGAAGGTTTGAAGGTCGTATCGGACAGTTCATTCCACAGTTTGGCTGTGCGAGGCAGGAAGCACATTCACAAATTCAAACATTCTAAAATTGAACCACGAGCGGAGCGAGTGGTTCGTAAAGTTGAACCTTGAGCGTAGTGAAGGTTTCAAGGGACGAAGGTTAAATAAAATTTTCACCACATCAGCTCGTAAAGGCCCTCTTGATTGTTCGAAACGGATAAGAAAAGTGGCATTTAATTTGATGCAAATTTTGAGTTGTTACCGTAGGTAAATTGGATCAGTTGGTTGGTAATATTGACTTTAAAATGATAAATATTGAATAACGTTAGTTTGAAATTGATTTTATGATAAAGTAAATATTATCGGAGATGATCGCTCTTATAAAATGTATGTCGCTAGTCATTTATAACCTAAAAGCGCCAAATTAAGCAAAATTATATTGAAATGACACCTGTGTATTGAATTTGAAGAATACTTTAACAAGGGTAGTTATCTGTATGAAAATGCACCTAAAATAATTTTCAAATGTATCTATTATTTCTATACTTAACACGATAACGAATTCTACGTAAACGAAACCGCGGGCAATCCCTAGTACATATAGAAATAAATAAGGGAAGGTAAGTTTCCATTAGTGTACTGTGTAAAATAACTATTTACCATTGATAATAATTTTATAAACGCTTTGCGTATTTTTAAGGGCACCGCGCTAACCGCTAGCCCGCGACCGTCGATCGCTGCCTCCTGCCACGGCGCACAGCGCGGCGCGCGCAAACGCCGCGCGTTTGAAATGTAACTTAATATAAGCTCGGAATGCATACTTACGTATCAGTATTTAGTGTCGCCGTGATTTTATATTTCTAATCTTTTGTGTGAGAAGTAAGATCTTTATTATGACCGTGTAATATTAACTCTACAAACTTTAATTCAATATTGGCTATACTGCTTAACGAGAAATCAATATCTAGACAAGCACATTGTCTACATTTCTAACTTTTTACATGTATACTAAGTTGATAGATAATATCGTAATTTTGCAATATCAGCTACTCTAATTCTGTATTTACATAATAATTCCTGTTTTTACGTACACCAGAAAGCAGCTGTTCCAGATTTCTAAAAACCGAATATTGTGAATAAATTAAAGTGTTATTGAATATGTTAAAGTTTTTTGTAACTTTAATTTTATATTTACATAGTTATTTAGCAAAAATTGAAAATTTAAATATGGCCGAACGCTCCACCTAAAATTTTCTAACTTTTTAGATGAATGTTATTTAACATGCTTACAATAACATATCAAAAAAGAAAAAACTTTAATGTTATCAAAACCCATTTTTGTTCCACCGCTGGTCTATATAGCACCATGGTATATAAGACAATTTCAATGTTTCCTGTAGAATACTTAATACGCTTTCAAAAAAATACAGAAAACCCTATAAATCTTCATATTCTAATTTCAATTACCATAAAATGGGGTGAGTTGGGTGAAATTTGACTTTCAAACCTCGATAAAATTTTATTTTTACATGTGAAAACTGAATGGTGTATATAATAAGTGGTACGGACGTTTGTATTTTATTTTGGGTATTTCCATTTCATAACTTTGACGATAAAGAGGAAAACCCACCTCACCCCGTAGTGCCTCGTATTTGGGGTAAGAGGTGTTTTCATACAAAGGTGATTTTGGAAGATTGTTGGATCGATTTTTTTTATTATGCGTATTACTATAGCCCCAATTGGAATACATTATTTTTGTAGCAGTAGCCTTAAAAACCCTTCTCAGTCCCCTCTCAAACCTTATCTCCCCATTCATAACCCACCTCTCCCTGCGAAACCTACTCACCCCGTTTTACGGTATTCGAAAAGAGCACTAACTGAAGTAGTGAACGTGTTTGACATGTATTGGTATTGTTCTATTTTAGATTAATTTTAAATTGGGTGTTTAATAGTCAGGTATTAGTGCAACAAGAGAGCAAAGTTTGATATTGTTCGTGCTTATTTTGAGTCCCGTACAAGCGAAATATTCTATAATCGCTCGATACGCTCGTGAATCTAATCTAGTTTGTTGAGCGTAGCATGAGAATCAAAATATGTAAGTCACGAGATGTAAGTAACTTTGATCTCGTGTTGAGATTTTGCTCACTGTTTTTAAGCAGCGAAGTATCTTTGTTCAAGCTGCTGAAGTGAAACTTAGTTTTCAAACGCAATCACGGGCGCAACAATATTGCAAAGGTTAGGAACCATTGTCCAGAATCATAAATTCGTTTTTCGCGCCGTCAAGCAGATTTAACGATTATGTCAAACAATAAACAATAATCGTGACTACATCATGTTCCTTGTAAAACATATTTTCTTGACCATAAAACTTCCTAAAATAACTTCAGAGACTTTACAAATTGTTAATAGGTACTTAGATAAGAAAGAAAGAAAGAACTTAAGATTGAATTCAAGAAAAAAATACAGACCTATCATTGCAAAAAACTTGAAAGAGCCAGTATAAGTACGCTTCCATCGGAATGATAGTTTTTTGCTACGAAAGTTTATCATTTCATCGATACCTACAAGAAGTTTTTGTTCAAGTTCAATTAGTCGTTTTTAGGATTCCGTAGGGTACTAGAAACAAAAACATCGTGAAAGTAAATCTTCGTAGACTTTCAATGAAATAGCGAACATGATCGGTTTCAGTTGTGTCAACGGTTGAGTTTTCGCGCAACTCTTCTCTTGTTAGTAAAAAGCTCTTGTGACGTCACAGGTTCTACGAAGGGGCTTAATTTTGCTTATTATAATATACTTACATAATACCCACTAATAGCTCCGTCGAAGGAAGGCAGCCTATTGTAACGGATGGGTAACTACGGAACCCTACACTGAGCATAGCCCGACAAGGTCTTGATCGGTGTTCATTGGGTGTTTTTTATCGCCTACAAGGACCGCCCGCCGTGCTCGCCGGGTGCCAACAAATACCTATTAAATAACGGCTATTGAAACTGCTGGTGACATGTCCCTGTACAATACGTGACAATAATGCAGTGGGCAAGTAGGAAAGCGGACCCTGGCAAAGGCCGGGATAACGCTAGGTAGAAGAAAAATGCAGTGGGCACACTTGTAGTCAATTGCTATTTGCTATATTTTAATGAGGGTTAAATTTTACACTTGAGACGTTTGTACACGTAAGATAAACGTACTAGTGCTCGACATGCTAATGCCCAATAGATGACACCTTGCTCTATTGACAATGACTTGAGTTTCAAGATGACATGTACTGGGACCGCGTCGAGCACCAGTACGTTTATCTCGGTTTGTAGTATGTATTCAATATACGCGATATAATACGTTTCAATAGTTTTATTACTTGACAGAACCGTTAAGATATTTTTTTGATTTTGTAATTTCTTCAAATGTTTGACCCAGTTGAAGATCCTCTACTTTTGATGCTAACTTTACAATTATAGCCACTTACATACCTGTAGCAATATTTAGGTGGAGCACGGACCATATTTCAATATATGATCCGTGGGTGGAGTGTTTTCCTAAGGAAAACCTTCGGCGACCTAAATTGACGTAATGTCGACATTGTCGACTGGACAAACAGATCGTAACTTCTGTTCGATTGCCCAAATGTTTAGTTGTTTACCCCTCGTTGGGGGTCGGCCCTACCAGTACCTTGTATATATAAGTACCGTAAAATGGAGTGAGTTGGGTGAAATTTGACTTTCAAACCTCGATAAAATTTTATTTTTACATGTGGAAACTGAATGGTGTATATAATTAATAAGTGGTTCGGACGTTTGTATTTTATTTTGGGTAGTTCCATTTCATAGCTTTGACGATAAAGAGGAAAACTCACCTCACCCCGTAGTGCCTCGTATTTGGGGTGAGAGGGTTTTTCATACAAAGGTGATTTTGGAAGATTGTTGGATCGATTTTTTTTATTATGCGTATTACTATAGCCCCATTTTAAATTGGAATACATTATTTTTGTAGCAGTTCTCACCCCCCTCTCAAACCTTCTCTCCCCATTCATAACCCAACTCTCCCCGCGAAACCTACTCACCCCGTTTTACGGTAACTAGCCACCCGCCCCGTCTACATATGAGTAAATAGGTCTAAAATAGCATAATTACCTATTCGTGAAAGAAATACGTGCTTTTCGCATTTTGATGCGATCTGCAAACATAGAGGTGGTCAATATTTGAAAGCTTAAAGCGGTTTTGTCAACATATGTCCAATATGAGTTGTGAGCGACTTGGGCAAGGTGAGTAGGTATCATGTGTGTTGCTATAAGCTTAAAGATGATCTTATATTTTTCACCACATCATTAAATATAATTACTTATATACATAATAATACCTTTGTACAAGTACTTATTCAAAGGTAGGTACATAGTAGGTACTCTAGTCTAAGTAAATAAGTTCTCCATGATTATTTTGGCAAGTATTTTAACAACCGTCAATACCGTCATCGTCAGTCAAACGTGCTTTGAATTGAATAATGACGTGCAACTGTAATAAATACGTATCGATACTTTGTATTCTAGTTATATAATTGTTGGAACAACTAAATATCAGCAGTTTTATTTTTAGAAACGTTATTATTGATATTTTGGACTCGAATTTATTTGCAATTGTTACTGTAAAAGATATTATGAGTCATGTTTGTACATATGTATTATGTTTACAATTTCTTTGTTCATTTATCGTTTATGTATATGTTAAATTCAGAAACATCATGTAAAATTTTATACTTATTTTAATACGTAATGTACAATTGCGTTGTGTTTTTTTTTATTTAAAAAATGTACAAGTGTGTACTCTCTGTGTTTAACAGACAACTTGTTTACTGTGATCAACGCAGATCAACGGTAAGTATATAATTGTATAATAGACTAATATTATTATTTTTAGTTAACATGTTAGTGTGAAATGTTACTAACACGCTAATTAATAATAAACATGTCAAGTTTTAACCGATCAATATTTTTTACGATATTGTCATGGTATCTATATTACACTATGGATTTTTAATGACCAATGCACAACAGCTATGACAGAATTTAATAAACTTTTTTTCACCACACCAGCTCGGAAAGGCTTACTTTGCACTTCAAAAACTGATAGCAAAGTTGCATTTTATTCACATGTGAGGCAAAGTAATCAAATGCAAATTTTGAGTTGTTTCCTTATGTTTTCTGGTAGAATTGACTTTTAAATGATGATTTTGGATGATAAATATTTATTAACATTCATTTGGATTTGATTTGGTTTGATTACTCGCTACGCTCGTGGTTCAATTTTGGAATCTTTCGCTTGCTCGGGTATCAATATTAGCACGAGGGGTTAAACAACAACTTTGCCCCCTTGTAAAACAAATAACTATTTATAGTTAATAAAAAGTATTTCATCATCTAATGCCAATAGCCAACTGCATAGCCATGTGAACTACTGTTGAGCACTAGTTTTTACAACACATTTAATATCGAGTTACTATAATTATAACGTGCGCTCGCTCGTTTCGAGCCGATTGTTTCCAATGAACAGGTATTACTGAAGCTGAAACGACTTATGTGACTACGGTTTTCATATAGAAATAAGACTTTATAGAAATGTATTTATGGTAGAATACTTCGTCAGTCGCACTCTGCGAAACACACACAATACTCTTTTGTTTCACAACTGGCCGTTTTTAACTTGAACTTTAGGAATGGTGAGTTATGTTGGTACAGTCATCTTCATGTAATTTATGTACCTATACGTAAATAAAGTATCTATAAGGATTTTTTTTAAGTTTTCGTTGGAACGTGACTTTTAAGATCGTGGTCACAGGTAGACTCAACTAAGCCCAAATTACTTATTGTCAAAATAAGATCCGGTAGATTTTATAAAAAATAAACAAAATCATTTCATGAGAGTTTTGTTTATTTATCGATTATAAAACACTAATTTTAAATAGGTACGCGATTAAGTCCCGTTGTGCAATTTAATAATATTATCGATTATAATTCTCAATTGTAACGGTATTGTTATAGTTAATTGAAAGACTCAACCTTGGCGATAAATAACTCTATTGTATTCACTATAAATAATCTGTAATTTACTATTGTATAGAATAGAATCTAAATAATAGAGTAGGTTTTAAATACCCTTTTAATTACCAAACCAGTTTTTTTTTCAAATTGCTGTCACGGTAGGTACTTACTTTGTCGATAAAAATACATTTTTGTTTGAAACCGACAACTGACATATTATACTCACTTAGTACGACATTTGTTATACGAATATATGATGACAGATAATTTATCGTGGCGATATAAGCATTACTTTTTGTTTTTTGTTCGTTTTTTTTTATCGTTACACATTAAACTAAAAGCCGCGTAGCTTATTTTATTTAGTTATAATTTAATAATTAATTATTGTTAGTGATTAGCTACATTGATGAACTACTTAAATATATTATGTAGGTGAGCGGTGAGTATTAGGTAAATGGTATACTTTTTTTCTGAAAATTCCCAGAAATGTATTTGTTATATGTAATAATCTCTATGCTAAGGGCGGATAAAATGCAAACTACTTTTTGATTAAGTACCTACATATTTTCAAGGCAAGATACTGACTGTGTAATTCACTTAGCAGATTTATTTGTGTACGCTTAGCTAATTACCACGACTATTGGCGGAGATACTTAGCGGTAATGAGTGTTACATAACTTAGTACCTACACTCAGGGATTGGCCAGTCTATTATTAGTTGATATTAACATATTTAATGATACTGCATTAATTAAATGATTGCAGATGCTACGCTAATTGGTAAAATTGTTTTATCTTTAAGAATAATAAAAATAGTTTTAATCGTAATCACTTTATGATTATTACCTATTTTTGTTTTATTTTACTGTCCCACAGCTGGGCAAATCTAAAGCCTCTCCTCTTGAGAATGTTGAAGTCTTCCGGTCATCTCATTTCCGGCCTACTTTTACCGTGATTCATCCCTGGCGTCTATTCTTTGGTGTCCCTTGTTCTATGTTTTTAGTTAATAGGAAATAAATAAAAATTAACGATCAATAAAAAACTTCAAAGAGAAATAAGAAAAAAAGTGACGCGAAATCATAAACTACATCGTTTTATCGATAAAAAACAAAAAGTGTATCCGCAGAACAAATCATAAAACGTTGGTCGTTTATAAATAGACTACCAGTGTTAACTGTAAAGTAATTAACTGGTAATTAGGACGAGTGCATCGCGTTCGTCGGTCAACGAGATAATTGAATCACGGCGTAATATGATTGCTGACAGCGAATTCATGTCATGTAGATGGGTGTCTTGTGACACTCGTGTTATTGTTATTTATGAATGAAATGAAATCATTTCTTTCCAGTAACTATGGTATATACTTAAATATACTTTGTCTATAAAAATATTTTTAGTTAGCTTTCTTTTTTATCAATGTATTTTGACAATGTCATTTTACAGCAAACTGTTAGCTGTTTATAAGTTTATTGTAGGATCAAATATACATAGGTACACAATATACAGCTAACATTTTATAGTTCTATAGTAAACTAAGTCATAAAAAAACTAAATTTCTAACTTAAGTTATTAGAAAAAAAAATTGAAAAAGCATTATCATTTCGGACCAACCATAAATTTGATTTAGGAAATCGTTACGTAACACTCTCATCACAAAATCACACAAGGATGCAATAAAATACACAATGCACAAAAGCTTGTTTCAACTTTAAACCCTCATAAATTCGTAATTTTATTACATCTGAGATATTGTACAAAACTGGTTGCCGGCGATTTAACCCATTCAGGGCCAGCGACTCAGCGTATGGGTCATGCTCAAACAGTTCCGCAGGGCCAGTGACTCACATGTGAGTCCTGAATAAATTCTGATTTAAACTTAAACGAAACGTAATTTGATGTAATAACGTAAGTAACATATAAGCTAACAATCACTTCTATAAGGCATATTAGGATAAAAATTATAAACACGTTTTTTTTAAATGAAAACAGGGTCTCGAATATTCAAGTTTGGTTTACTATCAGTCCAATATAGTAAATATACTGAAATTCTAGATACATAATGCGATGCAAGCAAACAGAAAAATCTATATTGAAAAAATACAATAAATATATATATTTCAGAAGTTATTGACAGGGCTCAAGGTATGGGTCACCGTGGCCTGGCGCTACTTGTAAAAACTGCTAATGTTTCCGTAGCAGGCTAAAATAAACTTTATTGGCTGGTTTTAAAGCTTATTTCATGTTGAAGCTGTTTGATATTGTACCATTTTACAACTGATTACTGTTTGGATGATGGTAAGCAACAATTTGTAGGAACCAAGCCGTAGTATAATAATATTTTGTTTTGTATGAGGGGTAAGGCAACGAGGATTTTTTCCCACTGTACTTTTATGTCATTATATTTGGTGATCGTTGTATTGTATCTTAGGCAATTACCTACTAACAATGATGTTAAAGTTAATTTTTTTTTCGTTTCAATATAGAACAAGGCGGTTGAAACAGTCACCACTAACTAATATGTATTGTATAACAAATAGTTTGTGACAAATATTTACAAATTTTTTCAAACATCGTGGTTCCTACGGCAGATTAGAGAGTAAGTACTATAATACATTTTAAGTTCTCTATTGTTACTAATATAATAGCGTTTACCAAAACAAAGATAATGACCGACCAGGTGTAAGCTTATCGGACACACTTGGACAATAAACAAGGAATGCATCCGAACGGCGGCGACGGTATTATCTTTCATGTGGTATTTGTCACAAGAGTTCAAGATGTGATTCATCCCATCCCCCCTATTTTTTTTTTTTTTTTTAATTTATTGCTAATAAACAAAAAACACTTAAAACTATTACAAAACTTCGCCAAACTGCGAAACAGTTTGTTGGCGAATGAAATACACCCAATTATACCTAAATGTTTATACCTTCATGCTTAATACTATGCTAATTACTAAACTAAATATGACTAACTTGCATTAGCGTAACTATTTAATAACAGACTTCTAATTTTTTTCTTAAATATTGTTTTTGTTGAAAATTAGAGATGTATTTTGGAGTAACATGGAAAATATTATTTAGTCACGATTTATTCGTTGGCGACTTTATACTCCTCCTGTGCTGTTTAGTGATTTCGTATTTTGCGTTGTTTTATCACAGAGTTCCCATAGCCATCTCCTGTTTTCATCATCAGATCAGCTCCATGTCATCATAATATTGCATTGTCATTCGATTTACATACGTATGCAAAATTTCATCTAAATCGGGAAACTGTTCTAATTTAACTTCCAAGATTTGCCCCAAAAAACAACAACAAAAAACACGGCAAGTTAAATAGAATCAGACTAAGCTAAGTTGGCAGCGATTTTGATAGCACAGGCTGAGTACCTAAGTGTAATTTAAATGTCATACATATATGAAATTATGACGTTTAAATTAACACATGCACAGGCTGGGCTATACAATTTGCTACCAACTTAGCTTGGTCAGACATTAAACGCTTGTAGAAAGTAAAAATATTCACTCCTACAAACTGCAATAATTAGTTTCTTTTTTTGATATCCACAGAAAATCGGTGGTTAGTAAAAATGTTGCATAATGCTGTCCAACTGGCCGGCTTCATAAGCGGCGATTTATTTACCGTTCGCGCCAGGCTCGAGACCCATAAGCTGAGTCATGCGTTTTAGCTAAAAACGATTTGTATGGTGGCCTGGCGTATTGTGTACGCTCGGCGGTTCGTGGCCATGAATGGGTTAACAACCCCAGTATAAAAACCACACCTGGCTCTGTATTCTCGACGGCACAATCAATTTGTTTGTACCTAGTCCTATCTGTGTTTTACTAATTACAAACCTCATCACCACAGGTGTGTTCGATCTAGGACAGATAACATTACTTAGGCACGTTTATTGCCCTGTGTACCTACAGACTACAGACATTAGAAATGTGTGCCTATCATTTGAATCTAACCCGAAATTTTCTCGGCTCGTCACTTTAATATGAACTAGTGGCGGGCCACAAATTATCGATAATAAGTAGGTATTATTTTTTTCTCTTTGGTTTGATATCTGATTTTGTTTTTTTTAATTCTAATACATGTAAAAATACAAGTATCTAGAAAATAATCTAGATATACTTAACCTTTTTTTGTATAATTCGGAATAGAATGTAATTTAACTCATGTGCTAACATAGACAAAATGGCTATTGATACGACTTCCAAATGCATAATATTATTTTTAGATGGTCTAACTGGATACATGTCTGTGTGATGTTGGGGCAGATAGCACGCAAGTGTCTGCTCGGACTAGTAATAGCGATGGCCGCTGTTACTCAATTATCCCAATTAGCTTGATCATATCCATCCGTTTCCCTGTTAACTCTATTTCTGATAGCTCCTGTTTGACCGTGGAGTGAATATAACTAAGAATAGTGTACTAAGTAAAAAATATTATATGCATACAAAACAATAAGATATGACACTACATATCTCGTGTAAAAAAAATACTTAAAGTTTAGAGTTCCGATTATCCGTATGAAAGGATTTTTTTATCCATTAACCTGTGTGATAAAAAAATTACATAAGTAGAATCTATTAACTTTACTATTGTATAATGGTGTGTTTTATTTTTTTAATCTAGGTATGAGCAACCCTGATAGCCACCATGTGAGATGTTGATTCGACGATCAATTGTTCCGATAGTCGTCTCAGCGAACGATCTCACCGCACAGAGTCTCGACCAACACAACACCTAAGATAGTTCGTTTTTTTAGCATTAGAAATAAGGTAAACAATCTTGATGTGTCTTTTAATTGAAAAACACATTTTAAAAATAAGTTACGGCAAATATGTAACAATTATGAAATACGATAATTTATATTCTTCTGCTTTCATAAGTAATAAGTAGTTTTTGATTTTTAAAAAGCGTTTTTCAATTAAAAGACATGGTCATGATGATCGCTTACCTTCTTGCAAGTTCTTTCAAATGCTAAAAAAAAACGAGAGATTAAGGGTCAGATGCACAAGGCGGTAGTCTTGGACGCGGATAGTCCGACGGTTCCTCTCTCTGCGGCCCTGACCACTGGCAGCTTGGGCCTTGCCCGCTATTGTTATTGTAATAAGTTATTTTGTTATTCTAAAATGACCTCGCTACAGTAACATAAATATTTCTTATTGTTTTTAAGGACTATATTTTCAATGACATCGATATGATGTCACAGAATAATGATGAATGAGTGATGTCAAAAGGTAAACAATACTGAAAATTATTATAATTAGAACTTGAGTCACATCATGTGTATTGGTTATTAATAGATTATATTTAACTTAGCAAGCTATCGCCAGGTAAATTTATGACGATCTGGCGGTCTAGCATGAGTTGCGTTCTTGCGCGCGATTTCATACATCAAGCGGGACTTGAAGTATGGACTCGCACGCGAGAACGCAACGAATGCTAGTGCTAGACCGCCAGGTGCTATCAAAATAACGAGATAGCTAATATTCGTAAATTCCTAATTCGTAAAGCGTTCCATCAATTATATTTTTACCCTTAGCTTAAACTTATTCGAAGCAATCGTTATTCTGGTCCGTCAATTATGCTGAAATTATGATAAGATTTGTGAATTGCAGCAATGAATTGAAACAGTTCAAACATCTGTTAGGTAGGTATCGATGAAGTCACGAATTTCTATACAAAATAGCTTTTTGGCCGATAACAACGTGATCTTGACTCGTTAACTTACATGTAGGAATATAATCACGTTCCGTGTAATAATACAGCAACATCGCAGTTAACGCACGAATAGTCGAACAATTCTAATTACAATTAAACTGCGTTAATATTCTAATGGGATATTGATTATAAAACGAACGATCGTTATCGATTAATGAAAAAAAAAGTAAAAAAACTCATTTTCGACAAGTGATTTTACCTCCATGAATGTCGATATCGATAAATTTATTTGATATGTATACTCGATAGGTGTTGAAGTTTTTGTTAACTTGTCCATGTAAGAAAGGTGATTCATCTTCTGTGAATTTTGAAAAGAAAATAAGGCACATATCGTACCCTAAAAATTTTAAAATTATTCCACAATTCAACAAAAAAAAGAGTACAGATGCCGAACTTAACGCCTCGTGGTTTTTCACCAGTCAAACATTGGGCTAAACAAAAACAGTTGGTTTAGTGCAGGATTTTAGAAAAATGTACTTCTTAGGTACTTAATTTATATAAAAAAAAATCCAGCTTGACCAGCGAATCAAAGGGAATAGAGCCACGAGTAACTATTTACGTATATTCATTGTGTATTGTTAATTTGTTACTCAGCCTCTCGGAACGACATCACAGCTTCTATATCCTCCGATGAATAGACGATTAAATTATGTAGGTACTTACCTACAATACCTACGTTATGTTGGTTGTATTTATACTTAGATGAGTTCTGTTAAATTTGACTCACCTCACTACCTGCTCGAAATTGAAATTATCCATATTATTATTTGCGTAGATGATGCGTCATTTAAAACTGCTTTTGTTGAAATATTTTAACTAAGCAGAAATAATTTAAGTAAAGAAGAATGATACTTAAGTTTAAACTAAACTACCTAACTACTATGAGTTATAGAGTGATAGTTAATACCTCAGACTTCATTTTTGCTTATAATTAAATAATTAATAAATCATATTAATGTGTACCTACTCTGTCGTAAGTTACACATAAATGCACCAAAAACATTTCCTTATTTTTGGAGTGCTTTAGCGGAAACCGCATGTTTTATAATTAAAACATCCTATCCTATTTTTATTAACTCCCTTTTAAATGGCATATACTTAAGTGTCCACACTGTCAACATTTTTCCTATATTTTAAATAATTTATTTTCCCTCTGTTCTGAACATTAAATTGTGTCAGCGGTAAACAAATACATAAACTGCTGTTCCTATTACCATAACCGTTATTTTACTGAATTTATTATTAGTATAGTATAGTAATTATGCTTGACGGTTACAGATGTACTGGGATGGAGCCAATTCTTTGTTCTGTCAGAAAAATTCATACACGCACCCTGATAGCGGTTATATTTGAACAAACATTTTTAGACACAGGAAGCCAACATACCTATAATTATATCACAAAAGATTATTTGTTACTTTTATTAGAATATTTTTCCCCTCTAAAAGAAAAATCATCCAATCCCTTCACTGTACATCTTCTGAAGTTAACTTAAAATGACTCTCATAAAAAATATTTTTATTATGCTCAAAAATACTCACGTCAAAAATACACAATCCGGCACGCCTCATATTGTCACACGATTTTCCACGATAAAAATAATCACAGCTTCGCACTAAAATTAACGCTTAAACACGTACAAATGCATCGTTCGTAAACATGCAGGTTTCAACTTTCGAATCCTATCGGAATCTAAAAAATGCCGCGTTCCCGCGCCACTCGCGCCGCGCAACATCTGACATTTTACACACTTTTTATACAAAACGCGATACACTTACACACTTTCGAGCGCTAAATCGACAAGTTCACGACACTTTTGACACTCGCACAACAAACCACATGTAGTCGGTCTAATTCGGACCGTCCCCGACTTGGCAAAACTACACAAAAGCGAATAGTTTACCACCACTCTTGTATACGTATACTGGTGTAGCGCTTGCCGATGAGCGAGAGAGACGGAATGCGAGTTATCAGTGTGCTATTGCGTATTTTGCGTAAGTTTCGAGTCGACGCGTTAGCGTGCTTGTTCTTTTAACGCTTGTTAAAGAGCGAGACGGCGGTTAAAGGGTTTCTTATGTTAGCGCAAAACAAAAGGGCAGTTGAGTATTGGGTGCCGGTTCCTAGGGCATAGTGCTTGGTGTGAGGGAGATGGATGTGTGTCGGTCGGTTCGGCGCAGGTATCCGGATTCCCTGGTTGTGCGGCGGTGATAACGCCGGTCAGCGGTCAGCTTGTGAGCCGACCTCTATATACATTATTTTATTATAGACGAGAATAGCACCAACAGATAACTTTTGTTCAGTTGAAAATATACAAATGTGTTGGATAAAATTAAATATTAGTAATATTCTGTTGCCATTTTTAAATTGTATATAAGAAATAATAAAATTAACCACAACTATAAAATGCTTAGTAAACAAAGCAAATGATCCTCAAAGATAATTATTTTACATTTACTTACCTTTTTATAACAATGTCGTAATGAATTACTATCGGTGACTAATAAAATAATATAACAATTGTCTTGTCCGCACTTTCTAACAAGACTTGTCTTATATACAGTACATACATATATAATTATGAGAAGTTATTAGCTTATTACATTAATAATTAAAATAAAATATCGATACTTAATATTAACTGGAATACGGGATACGGCCCATCACTAATTTAATATTAAAGTGATTTGCATTTTGTTACAAAATCATCATCATCATCATCTCAGCCATAAGACGTCCACTGCTGAACATAGGCCTCCCCCTTGGACCTCCATTCGTACCGGTTGGAAGCCACCCGCATCCAGCGTCTTCCGGCGGCTTTAACAAGGTCGTCCGTCCATCTTGTGGGTGGACGTCCTACGCTGCGTTTGCTAGTCCGTGGTCTCCACTCGAGCACTTTTCGACCCCATCGGCCATCTTCTCTGCGCGCAATGTGGCCTGCCCATTGCCACTTCAGCTTGCTAATCCGGTGAGCTATATCGGTGACTTTAGTTCGTCTACGGATCTCCTCATTTCTGATTCGATCACGCAGAGAAACTCCGAGCATAGCCCTCTCCATAGCTCGTTGAGCGACTTTGAATTTTGAGATGAGGCCGATAGTGAAAGACCACGTTTCGGAGCCGTAAGTCATCGCTGGTAACACACATTGATTAAAGACTTTCGTCTTGAGGCACTGAGGTATGTCGGACGAAAAGACATTACGTAGTTTCCCGAACGCTGCCCAACCGAGTTGGATTCGGCGGTTGACCTCCTTCTCGAAGTTGGACCTACCTAATTGGACTACTTGTCCTAGGTAGATGTACGAGTCAACAACTTCGAGTACCGAGTTCCCAACAGAGACTGGGATGGGCACAACATTGGCATTTGACATAAGTTTCGTCTTGTCCATGTTCATTTTCAAGCCCACCCGTTGTGAAACTCGGTTGAGGTCATCAAGCATCATGCTGAGTTCCTCCATCGACTTTGCCATGACTACGATATCGTCGGCAAACCGAAGGTGAGTGATGTATTCGCCGTTGATGTTGATGCCAAGTCCTTGCCATTCCAGGAGCTTGAAGGTGTCTTCCATTACGGCAGTAAACAGTTTCGGAGAGATAACGTCTCCCTGCCTTACGCCTCTTTGCAATGGAATCGCCTTCGTGCTCTGCTCCTGTACTCGGACCGACATGGTGGCGTTACTATACAAATACTTCAACACTTCGATGTACCGATAGTCAATATGGCATCGCTGAAGAGACTCAAGCACCGCCCATGTTTCCACCGAATCGAAGGCTTTCTCATAGTCCACAAACGCTAAGCATAATGGTAAGTTATACTCTTCGGTCTTCTGTATAACTTGCCGCAGCGTATGGATGTGGTCTATGGTACTATAGCCTTTTCGAAACCCGGCTTGTTCGGGAGGCTGGAAGTCATCAAGTCTGTGTTCGAGACGGTTCGTGAAAACAGCTTATAGACATGGCTCAGAAGCGTGATGGGTCTGTAGTTCTTCAATAGGCTGTTATCACCTTTTTTGAGAAACAGCACCACCTCGCCTCTATTCCATGTTTCAGGCGTTTTGCCCTCGTACAAGACGGAATTAAAGAGCTTCTGGAGGACTTTAAGTACCGGTGTTCCACCCGCTCTCAGAAGCTCTGAAGTGATTCCGTCTTTGCCCGGCGCCTTGTTGTTCTTAAGCTGCTTCAGGGCCATCCTAATCTCGTACAGACTGATGTCCGGGATATCTTCGGTATAATGTCGGGACAGCTTGGCTCTTGGATCTCCTACCAAGCTGTCGACAGGCTTTGCGATCGAAGTGTATAACTGTCCATAGAACCTCTCGATCTCGCCTAAAACCTCCGCTTTGCTCGACGCTATGCTGCTATCTTCCCGTTTCAGCTTCGTCAGCTGGCTTTGCCCAATAGACTTGTCCTTTGCGAACACTTTGGAGCCTTGGTTTCGCTCAATAGTCTCTTTAATACGGTTAGTATTAAAGAGACGCAGATCATGTCGCAAGGACTTAGATATACGTCTATTGAGTTGCCTATATGACTTCGCGTCATCGGGAGACTGCAACTGTAGCGAGCGTCGTTCAGCCATGAGGTTTAAGGTTTGCTCGGTCAATTTCTGAGGTCTATCTTTACGGCGGGGTCTAAAAAACTTAGACCCTACTGTGTGGACAATTTCCACTAGCCCGTCGTTGATTTCGTCCACTGAAGCCAAGTTCTCTAGGCAAGCAAAGCGGTTAGAGAGCTCGAGTTGAAAGCTTTCGGGGTTTTGAACATGGGCTCGAGTAGGTCGGAGCGTAGACTTCATCAGGCTGGACCTTTCAAGTTTAATATTGATATTCAGTGAGCCTCTTACGATTCGGTGATCACTACCGGTCTTTACCCTGTTGATCACAGAGACATCGCTGAATATCCGTTTCTTGTCGGTCATGATGAAGTCTATCTCGTTTCTCGTGGAACCGTCAGGACTCATCCAGGTCCATTTCCTGTGAGGCGGCTTCTGGAAGAAAGAGTTCATCACGAAGAGTTCCTCTCTCTCCAGAAAGTCGGCCAGCCTCTGACCCCTAGGGTTCCGTTGCCCATACCCAAATTGCCCCACTCTCAACTCATCACCGCTTCTCTTGCCCAACTTTGCGTTGAATAAGTCCCCCATAACAACAGTAAAGTAGGTTTTAGAAGTATGTATGGCCCTACTTACGTCCGTCCGTATTGTTACAAAATATAGAAATTAAATTAAACCACATGATTAGGGTTACGATTTCTTCTCAAAATAAATCTAAATATGTATATAAATAATAACAAAAAGAGTCAAATTAAATTAAAGAAATAGCGGTGAAACGTAGGAAGGTTCCCCAATCGCCACCACAATCCCATTGCCTAAGATTTTAAATTTCAAAAAATATATCTATATAGGTTAATACATATTCTTGTGATAAGATAAATTTAGAGAAGATCGACATAAAAACCGGCCAAGTGCGAGTTGGACTCGCGCACGAAGCGTTCCGTACCATTACGCAAACAACGACAAATCACGTTTGTTGTATGGGAGCCCCACTTAAAAAAATATTTTATTTTGTCTTTAGTATTTGTTGTTATAGCGGCAACAGAAATACATCGTCTTTGAAAGTTTCAACTGTAGCTATAACGGTTCTCAAGTTACAGCCTGGTGACAGACAGACGGACGGATAGACGGACAGACGGACAGCGGAGTCTTAGTATATAATAGAGTCCCGTTTTTACCCTTTGGGTAAGAAACCCTAAAATGCAACAAAAAGTAAGTTTTTGCCTTCTACTTGCACTTCGCACAAAGAAAATTATATGTATCTTCGCCTGCCGATTACTTTACTGCAATGTATAAGTGAGTTCCAAATGTGTGACACTGCCGCTACGTTTTTCAAAGGCGTATTTAACAATAGACACGCTACGTCAAGTGAGGCTACGCCATCTACACAGAGTTTTGACCCGTGCTTCTACGTACACAGCGGTTTTTAGCCTGTATTCCATTTAGTTGCCTTAGTTGGACTAAATTTTTTCTCCTAAATCTAATACAGTTGTAACTGAAGTACTTACTTACCTTACTTAGGTCTTGTCTTGTTTTACGCAAAAAAAACACTAGAGATTCGGATTCGCGCACCGATCGATAGTTTCATAAAAACTTACGTACCTATATGTATTAATAGTTTGATTCCCAATCCCTTGATACCATTCATTGATTTATTTCATTCATTTCATTCATTCATTTTTTGCTATCATTTGGGTTCCGTACCCAAAAGGTAAAACGGGACCCTATTATTTGGGTTCCGTACCCAAAAGGTAAGACGGGACCCTATTACTAAGACTTCGCTGTCCGTCCGTCCGTCCGTCCGTCTGTCTGTCACCAGGCTGTATCTCACGAACCGTGATAGCTAGACAGTTGAAATTTTCACAGATGATGTATTTCTGTTGCCGCAATAACAACAAATACTAAAAACAGAATAAAATAAAGATTTAAATGGGGCTCCCATACAATAACATACGTGATTTTTGACCAAAGTTAAGCAACGTCGGGCGTGGTCAGTACTTGGATGGGTGGCCGTTTTTATTTTGCATTTTTTTCCGTTTTTTTTTTCATTATGGTACGGAACCCTTCCTGCGCGAGTCCGACTCGCACTTGCCCGGTTTTTTTAGCTAAATAAAGTTTTTTTTTTAATCATATTACCTACCTACCGAACATTGGCGTTGGAAAACTGTTCAGTTGTCCCCATTCATCTACATAATATAATACCTAGGTCGCTTACTTTACCAACTTCAAATAAGTTTATAAAATAAAATAATGAATACTTATTTTTACATGAAGGCAGATTTACTTCCCGTAAAGGGAGAGGAAAAATGAGGAAAAGGTGGATGGACTGTGTGAGAGATGATATGAAACGAACGCAAGTAAATGATGGGATGACGGGCGAAAGAGAGGTATGAAAGAAAAAGAGGTGCTGCACCGACCCCTAAGTGAATGGGACGAGGGCAAGAAAATGATGACAGTTCATAGTTGTGAGTAAGTACATTACATATTCAGTAAAGTCACAGAATAAATAATAGTACCACTACTAAGTACAGAAGACTCACTCTCTAACAAAACGCGTCTGTTACGATGAGCACAGATATGGCCGCTAGGTGGCGACAGCGCCACGCGCGGCTTATGGCAAACCCCAAAATTGGGGCCGAACGAATGTACTTATAGCTACCTGTAGCAATGCGACGAAATCGCGAAGTGAGACACGCCTGGTAAAGTATCTATACCACCCTGGAATACTCTTCCAAATTTCCAGTATCTGTCACAGTCTAATTGTTCTGACTAGAGTTTGCACGACGGATCCGAAATATATGGGAAGATCCGCGGATCCGGATCCAGATCCGGATAATTTCATATACTTCGGATCCGGATTGCAAACCCTAGTTCTGACGCATACTTATCTTTTCTAGTCATTAGAGAATGTAAACTTTAATTATTAGTAATCTGATCCGTTACTTTACGAGTACATGCTGACTGTACCTATGCTTATAGTAACTGATACTAAATACATATACATTCCATAGCACAGAATAAATAATAGTACTACCGTACAGAAAGGAAACTTCCTACAAAACCGAAGTTTGACAGCTGTTCAGGGTCGAATCATGATGTCCCTTTCTAATATGGCACTACCCCTTTCGGCTATTTAGGGTTGTCGAAATTCAAGTGCACATGCATGAAAAAAGGCATGTACTCGTTGTCTTCATTGATTTTAGCAAAGCTTTTGAAATGTTAGATTATGAAACGTTGTATTGCAAACTAGAGCAGAGCGGTATACAGGGCCCTTTAGTTAACTTGCTGAAAAACTATCACAAAAATAGACACACACGAGTAAAGATAAACAACACATACAGTGACGAAATAAAAACCGAAAAAGGCACGGCACAAGGATCCATAATCGGCCCAACTGAGTACTTGCTGTATGTTAATGATATGTGCAACATAATAACTGAGGGCTCTGTCTATCAGTTCGCGGACGACACATGCATTGTCACAGCCGACCGTGACATAGCGGCCGCCGAGCGCACAATGCAATCTAACTTCAACACCCTTTGCAAATGGGCGCACGACGTCGGTTTAGTAATTAACGCGCAAAAGACGAAAATAATGCATATTCGTTCGGCTCACAATAAAACCACTCATGACATTACTGTGTTTGCACACCAACATAGCTGCTTGCACCAACATAATACTTATCACAAACTGTAACTGTGATAAAATCGAAGTAGTCACAGAACACATGTATCTTGGGCTCATAATCGACCATAGATTCAACTGGGGACCTCATATTAATTATGTGTGCGATAAATTAAGAGCAATTCTAAGTAAAATGTCAACCCTAAGGTACAAATTACCGTACAAAACCTTGCGTATGCTGTACTTAGCCCTGGCTGACTCTGTGATCGGTTACGCTCTGAGTACATATGGCAGAACCTTTAAAACATATATAGAAAAAATATATAACCTACAGATAAGACTACTGAAGACAATTGTACACTAAGCATATAAAAAAGAAACACGAAACAGACTACGCACAACTTTTCAAATACTGTAATATACTCCCAGTTCAAAATAAATGTAAACTAGCCATACTAACTGAAGAATATCACCATGTTAATAAACTAAAAGAATATATAAGATGTACAAAACTAAGAAGTTTACAGAGCCAAAACAAATATTGTTTACCCAAACATAAGAACATTTATGGCACTAGACTGTATACATATATATTGCCTAAAATATTAAATGATTTGCCATAAGATACTAGATTAAAATATGTAAACGGGAAAAATAGAAAAAAAGTAATTAAGACGCACTTGTTACAATCTAACGACTTTAGTTACATATTTTAAGAATTTTAATTAGTATAAGATAGATATGTATATTGTCATGTTATTTTCTCGAACTCCCCATCGGCATACAAACCTCCTCAAGGTTTTGCCCACGATGGGTCTTGTAATAATAATTTACTTTATTTAGCTTATTGTTCAATAAATTAAAAAAAAAAGTAATTATCTTATCTGTGGTCGCGCACGCAAAGGGACGTCAAGTTGTGTCAACCCTAATAATTGCTCGGAGCAAAGCCGAGCCGAACGGAGCCGAGTTTTCCCGAAGGGAGGAGTTTCGCACCCCTGTCCATAGCACTGACACTTATCTTGAACTGCATGTAGCAAAAAGATCCACAGGAAGCTTTTCTTTTTCCCTGTATGACCACGTAAGAGCCTACTTACTCCACGGCTAAGTAAAGGTTTGTACGGAGCAGTTAAGTTTATCAACATTGATAAAGGCTGCCGATCGCCTCCGTATGTGGGTCGCCACTTGTGTTTGCTGGACGTCGCTTAGTGGGGACAAGTCGGACTTTTTATGTAGAAACTAGCTCTGAAATAATAAATACTTATTTATAGGCACATCCAATCTTCAATTATGTATCAGCCTGCATCTTGATAGACATGTTAAAATCATTCTTAAAACACGCCGCGAACTATGTTAAACTTAATTGATTTTGTTCAGCTCAGGCAGACTAACTGCTCGATTTAGTCGGATACCATAATATAGGAGCCTATTTTGTTTCCCACTTCTGGGCGGAGGCATTCCCTTTCTTCTGCCACGATTAGCAATGTACAAATTGCAGAACATTCCCAAAAAGCGGAAACGTTCTCGAGAATGTTCTCAGAACATTCCTGCAACATGGAAATTATTGTTTAAACAAGAGAATATACTTAAAATAAAGTTTAAATAGGCATAACTTAAAACTAAATGTTATTATGCATATATTATTGTCTATTACAGTTAGCTATTTTGTAAATGTGATAAGTTTACCAATAAGTTGCTTAAATTCTCACTGTATTTCAGAGAACATTTCGACTTTCGACAATTTTTTCCAAATTTTTTTTTGTTTCATTAGAATCTAGAGGCCTCTATCTCCCGCCATGCCAAATCTCAGCGCGCTCGGACCAACTTGAAAACATTAAAAAAAAAAGTCGGCCATTTTGATTTTTTTTAATGCAGTTTATTCTGTCTCGGGGCCCTCTATGACATTTGGTCGAGCACCCCCCACCTATCACGCACCGTTTAAAAGTTGCCATACAAAATAAAAGTGGCCAGTTTTCCCGCAATTGTAGCATTTTTCCAAAAAAAATTTTTTCATAGGTATCTAGGGGACCCCGAGATTCCGTGACCAAAATTTCAGCGCGCTAGGACAAAATTAAGAAAGTAAAAAAAAAAGTCGGCCATATTGAAAAAAAATGGCGGTGTCAAAAACTGCCAGGGTCCCTCTATGCAATTTGGTCGAGCACCCCCCACCTAAGTCTGACCGTTTGGCCGGGCCGTCATACATTTTTCTGACCGGAAGCGGACGACCAAAAGTCGGAATTTTCTGGGGGTAAGGACTACACCTAAACTATCGTGAATACTCATGGTATAAACTACGATAAATAAATAAATTCTCGTTCTCGAGAACATTCTCAGAAGTTACCGAGAATTTCTCATGTGGAAAGTTTCGCAACTTTGGAAAGTTCTCGTGCGTGCATTGCTAGCCACGATTCGATGCACTCTCCCTCCGATGCAAAATGCGACGAGGTTCTCCTGCCATCTCTTTTTTGGTCTGCCTCTGCTCCGGCTAATCTGTGGTGACTGTGATGCCCATTCGGTTGCCAATTTGGCCCACCGCTCCGGGTGCATTCGGCAGACGTGTCCCGCCCAATCCCCTTATCATAGGATCATCAAATTCAAGTTGCCTAGGTAAGTACGCCATGATTTGATTCGACTAAACTAAAATGCCAAAAAAGTTTAGATACAATGCACCATCGCCCACACTGTTAACTGTACATCGGTGGACCTTATGCCTTTTGTAATAAGGTCCACCGATGTACAGTTCTGTTAACCACCATTCCTTTGGATACAACCCAGGAGAATAGAGCCAGGAGCAATGCTGACGCCGCATCCAAGATGTTGATGTTGTTCGTGAGAAATTTTTGAAAAAGGCGTCTGTAGTTTTACGTCCTGACAAAACAAGGACTAATAGAACTTATATCACAAAGTTAAATAGCAAAACATATTATATGCCCTTGTCTTACAACAACCTACACAACCGGAAAGAATGCGATTCGCCAGCCGTTTGCGATAAAGCCCCAGTCGCGATACGACCGCGGCATTACAAAAGTAATAGTTAGAAAACTCCTTCACAATTGTTTCTGAAAACAGTTGCGCAAACACAATTTTCTAGCAGTATTCCGTCGGTGCGTGAGCTGTGCGCGTGGCTCCCGAGCCGACCCGCAACTCCTGCGCATACTGGTGACAGGGACGACCCGAGCGGTATGAGCAAACTATGGTTGAAAAACTAGTTTGTTCGCCCCGGCTCGTGTCGTTGTACGTCACGATATCCACGTGTTTAGTGCCGATTTTTACGCTCCAGATCTTTATCGCAAATGGGCTGGTGAGTTTTTTTCAGTTCGGTTTTAGTGTGGACTGTGGTCCTTCGTTGGTTGGGTTTCAAACTTTAACAATTTAAAATATTTTTCTTTTTGGCTCCAAACACGCTAAGTTCGGGTTGTGACATGGCCACGCCACACTTCAAGTAGAACTTGGCGGTAGACTTGCGTGGACGGAGTAGACGGTTCAGTTTAGTTAAGTGAAGTGAACAATAGCATTTTTTTTTTCATATATCATATTTTACCACATGTATATCACATGAATATGTTATGATTAAAATATAACCACGCACATAACAATGAAAAAAAAGCCTGAAATAAGGATCGCAATGTTAATTTTCGTTTTAGAAACGAATTGGTAATAAAATAATTAATACAAATTCGTAGGCACTTAATTATAATAATATGATCAAAATGTTTCCTAAGCTTGTATTTCTCTCCATGATTCTCATAGAGTCTACATTCTACGACTCTTCTCTTTCAGCACAGGCTCTAGATATAAATTTCAGGGCCATGTTTTTTTTGTTTCAATAGTTTTTTATAGGTCAGATGGCAGCCGCTTTCGTAAAAACTAGTGCTTAAGTCAAATCATGGGGTTAGTTGTCAAGCGGACCCCAGGCTCCCATGAGCCGTGGCAAAATGCCGGGATAACGCCAGGAAAAAGAAGAAGAATAGTTTTTTTATAGGTACGAGTAAAAATTGTCAAAACCTAATGTCACCAATAAATGTTTGTGGTATTTCCGTCAGTAAGTAAATATTTTGAAAGCTCAATTAGATAGATATAAACAATTTTGACAAAGATAGACGCGGGCTCGGACCGGATCAATCTAACTTTTCAAACTTTTCAGTAACAAAAAATGTGGATGTGTTACCATGAACGTCAAATTACTTATTTACTATTAAAATTATATTTCCACTTCCACACCATGTGACCCCAAAATCAGATAAGTTAGCGACGAACTAACTTAACTATCTTAACTTACAATTAAGCAGATTTATCATCAGTTTTTTTTTACAATAAACCCGCGGCGCAAAAACATGAGTCAGCTATTCATTCGGTGTTTTTGTAACGGTTCGGTGGCAAACAAGCAAGCGGCCTGCCTCTAGGTAACAGCAACTCGTTGATGTCAAATAGACGCTTGTGCCGACGAAAAGTTTGCAATATTGAGAAATTTCCCACCTGGAAACAGTTTTCTACCTTCCTCATCTGGTCTGCTTTGACAAAATAATCTCATAAAATGCAATGCCTTACTGCCGCGTGACTTTCCCCAATGCGTTGGACGGATCAGATAAAAGCCCTTACCAATAACCCACCACATTTGCCAGATAAGCATCTGCCAGGGAGAACTGGCGTAGAATCGTTCGTCGTTCAACGTGACCACGATTTCTCTGCCAAGAGTAATTCGACGGAGAAGAAGAAGACTGCCGTGTGGCTTTACACTTATCCCTGATAGGAAAAGAAAAGCCTAGCTATATAATTGCTGGCTAACCGTGATCTATAAAGAATGCCGGCTAAAATTCGGACAGCAGACTCTGAAACAGAAAGACAGACATGCCTCCCTCAGTTCTCAATTATTAGCGAAGCTTAATAATGCAAAGATGAGACTAGGGGAGAAAGTCTCAATGTTAGAGGTACTTTCATACTTTGTCTCTAATTACTAAAAACCGCGAAGACAAAGGAACTATATAAAGTTTAACCCTGTTCCAGGCATAATACGATTTGTCGACCACATACGCGCCACTAGAAATTCAACTTTAGCAATCCGATTTAAGATTCAAATTAGATTGCACATTCGGAAAATTTGACTTGTCTTAAAATGAATCATCAAAGCTGGATATAATTGGAATATATTTGGATTTTTCTGTAGATTGGTGCGGCCTGGGAAAGGGTTAAAGCTGTAGGCTAATTATGGCTGCCTTTATCCACGTGATAAAATAACCGTCACTATTTAACCCCGGGATTGAAAGTGTCGGAGACTATCTTATCAATAAATAAACAATTCTGATTCTGATTCTGATTCTGTTCACGCTGTCACGTAGACAGGAACGAGCATCATACTCGTATCCGTACTGAACTGAATAGCAAGTGGTCATAGTCAAAGCTCGAACCCTGATCCACCTCTTTGCATCGGTTTCCTCAGACTGATGGTCGTAGAGACTTCTAAGAATAGCTTCTCTTTGACAGTCGCACCTGCCGTATTCGAACTTCAAGCTATTCACAAGAGACGACACGTACTAGATCCATTCTAGATACTTTATAGTTTAGATATCAACTATTATAGTTCTCTTTTGCAGCGCAATTCGGGCAACCAATGTCACTTTTACGTTAGACAGAGTAAGATATCTATTAGATGTGAATTGGATCTCTAAGTCATATCCTGTGGAAATCGTTCAAGAGTATCTCCAGAATCGCGCAATGTCAAATTTGACAGGTTAGATCTTAAACAATACATATCGTTATCGT
Source organism: Cydia fagiglandana (assembly GCF_963556715.1). Lineage (NCBI taxonomy): Eukaryota > Metazoa > Arthropoda > Insecta > Lepidoptera > Tortricidae > Cydia > Cydia fagiglandana. The sequence continues at coordinate 1,098,756 of NC_085944.1, read as the reverse complement.
ATCTTGGTGGTGTCTAAAAGATATCTAATAGATGTCTATTTCAAAATCCGAATCGGGCCCCGCGTCTGTCTGTCAGCGTTGTATCAAAAGATGAGCGAATTTGGGCTACCCATATAGCCGGATACTCATTAGCGAGCCGTAACCGTAACTGCAAACCTGCGAACCATGTACACCTATTTTTTTTTGGTTACAGTACATGCAACGGTTACGGTTACGGCTCGCTAATGTGTATCCGGCTTATCATACGAGTAGCATTGGGCTTCGTCTCGGCCGGTCACCATACCCAAATAAAAACTATTTCAGTCAGTAAAATGTGCAGAAAATTATCGCCATACTTATAGGGTTTTTCATGCAGGTTCGTAATCTTCTACCTGCTGCAATTAAAAAGGCAAATCGAATACCACTATAACACTTGTTTACTTCTTAGAAAGAGACGTTTGTTCAGCAAATGCGGTCACCTCGAGCCGTTAATAATTAATATGATGAATGTAACATTTAACAGCCTGTAGCGAGGCGCTATCGCCGCAATGCTAAATATTCAGCTCACTCATTACTATAGCTCGCCAAGGAGCGAGGTCAAGCCTCATGGAACCATTATAATACATGTACGATGTATAACAAAAGCTGGAGTCTTACTGGAGACAAAGGAAAGTGAACCTTCTACGGAGTTGTTACAATTCATATTTAAGTGACAGCGTCGCATACTGCTTGCAAGAAAAACGTCAGGGCGACTCTTGCTTAAGACAAAGGAATCTGAACATTCTTTAGAGTACTGACAGATCATATTCAAGTGTCAACGGCGTCAGGCGCCGTGCGGCCAATTTTATTCGCTTCTGGAAGATGACATTCAAATATGAATCGTAACTTAACTGTAGAAAGTTGAGTTTCCTTTGCACGAGCCACAACTTTAGTATAGATGTGAAACGAACTATTTTATAGTTGTTTGGGGTCATAGTACGCTGGTTGGACTTACTGTGTACGAGCAAGCAATGAAAATATACACGGTCAGAACAATGTGGTTGTAAACCGTAAGTAGGGCTTGCACCTGAACAATGTAATTACGGGAAATAAACTTTATTGCTTTGTGATAAAGTGCTTTTTAGAATGTTTACATTGGTTTGATTTGAAAAGCAAGGCGCTCGTTTTCAGGCTCTAAGGTTTATGTAAAACTCGGCCCAAACCGTCTACACCTCTACCTAAGAGTTAAAACGAAACACGGTTTTGCAAGTAGGGGTGCTTAATTTTTTATTTAGTAAAACTACGACACAAGATTGATAACTTTTAAATTTATATATTCTCTATTTCATTTATACCACGTCGGTGTTAAACAAGCATACGGCTCCCACGGTTTTAAGTAGTCATCGTAAGTAGCCTATGGACGCCTGCAATTCCAGGGGTGTTACAGTCATGCGAGATTCGTTGCCTATTTGATCAGTGTTGCCAGTTTTGATGAGTATACGTTTACACTTTGTAACGTCAAATGCTGCATTTCTATGCTTTAACCTCCACCGTGCGACCTGGTTATCGTTTGTCTCTCTTTCTAATTGTTAAAGGTACTTATTTGTTAGAGAACCAGTGAATTTGATTATAGGTTACAGGCTTTATAAAACGTGACCCGGCAGCTGGTTTATAAACTTCTATCTAAGAATCATAGTACAGGTTGATATTGATATCTAACCATGAAACAGGGCCCTCACCTACCTACCCCTATCATTGCTCAGGCGGCCACGATCTACATGACGAAAAAAACAGCACTTCTCGCTTGTCGCCAACCCCTATGCGATCGCTGGTCAGCCCCTGGGGTTTGTGTACCTTTGAGAACCCATGGCATAGAGGGAAGCTAAGTGTATAGTTATCGTTGGTTAAAAAACGTGGCTACAATTTCGTTGCATAACGATTCATTATACACCGCACGCAAAGCGTAAAATTGTCAGCATTCCTTATCAACATCGTAAAGATATAGCGGCAATAACTCGGGCCCGACGAGTAATCGAATCCGCGCAGATTGCGATGAAATTAGCTCTGTTATCGATTTATGGGCCCCTGGTTATTATTTGCACGGATTGTGTAAGTCTATCGATGTTAGTGTGGTATTCGGAAATTGTGCATGGATGATAGTGATAACAGAAACAGAGAAAGTTGGAGAGCTCTTTGACCGCTAAAGGCGTCAACTGACGCCCGCGGCTATAGCCCAATATAAACTTTCGGGCAGTCGATTTAACGTTTTTTTTTTTTTAAGTTTTCCTTGAATATAGGGATGTTATTTAATGAAATAAAAATACCAGTGGGCTATCAAAGCTATACGAACATTTATGGGTCGATCAACTATTTCTTGTTGTTATTCTATCCCATCAGCTAGGAGACAATAGTAGCAGTTTATTGTTCGAAGAACTGCTGTACCATGTTCTACAAAGGTGCTTGGTATCTACCAATAATGGGACATCTGTCCCATTATGGAAAGACCTTATAAATACCAAAAATTCAAGTTTGGTCCATTTAAATGCGAAAAAAACTAGTATATTAAGAGTGACCCATAAGACCGTAACCATAGCAACTATTAACAAGAAAAAGTTGATTCAGCCTTAGACGTATATTTAAAACAAATTTGGAAAGTCCTATTGGAACAGAGTTGCATTTGTTTAGTTTCGTATATTTCTCAAACAAAACAAAACAACTCTATTTCCTACACTATAGGTTCAAATTCCACTAGCAAATTAAGTATTTTTCATTTGTATGTCATTTCATTTTAAGATTCTAAAGACCAATAAGAGGTTGCGTTCGAAAGAGTTAGCTTGATACAAAGCATCCTTTTTGTAATAGGTCACCCTTCAGTAATTGTGGTATGGAAATCAATTAATATCCACTGCCCACCAATTAAACTGATTAATTGCGAAATAATTGATTTCAACACTCACAACTCAACAACATTGAGAATTGAACCGTAACGTACAGCATTAAAGTACAATTTGCAATGATATCCCATATTTTATCATTAGGCCTTCGCTTTTCCAAACTCAATATAGGTTAGGTGTTACCAGATTTAATTTAAACTCTTTCTTATTACTTCTAGATATTTATTAAACTTCATGGCTATTTACAAATGTTATATTTTTATATTGTATATATAAAATATTGGCAATTCGATATCTTTGATTAGTTTGAATGTACATCCTCAAATATTGAGATACTCTCCTTACGCCACACGTAATCATTCAGTTTTGCCTAAAATTTGCATTTTACATTCCTGTAAAGTTAAAAATCAATCAATTTTTAACCGAAATTCGATTCTATTGATTAAGCTTTAAAGATTATTTTCAAATTAGATTTGAGGAGAACATAAGACTTTTTAAGTTATTCCTCACTTAACAAAACTAGTAGATATCTAACTTTTATGGATCATAGGGTAGGCAAAACTGACTAAGCGTTGCTAGGTTGGACAACATATCACTGTTCTGAGGCCCCCCCCACATCTAGCGTCTTTCGAGCGTCAGCGTCTGGTCAGCGCTTTGGAAAATGACGTCGCTGCGCAGTTGTGTCGACGTTGCGTCGAGCAGCGGCCATAGAGTTGTAGACGCGGACGCTCGAAAGACGCTGGATGTGGGGGGGGGGGGGGGGCTTAAAGTTGCCCATTTTAATATCAGTTGATTCGGTTGTTAAAGCAGCAATGGTTAAAAATATACCATTTTTACTCCAAACTAACAACGCTTTGGATAAAACAGAATACAGAAATAAAATAGTACGAACTATACACAGTGAACTATGTAACGTAAACCTTATCGCATGGGTACAAGGTCGAAGTTAATATCTACATATAAATTTCAACAGAAATCAAAGCTAAAGGCTGAAGTTGAAAATATCGGAACGGCCTTAGATTTTATATACTTAATATTTGCAGTTTTATGGATAGACCTAAAATAGTGATAATTTTCTCCATTATGTTTTATCCGTACACTCTTTACACGATTTTTGTACCCCATTTTTCTTATAAATACTGAAACTGAGCGATATATGCATTGTCTAATCTATTTATCTACTTAATTACTTTTTAAAATTCAAATTTAGAAGCTACCAACGGCCATTAACAATTGGCACAGATAATATCACTCTTTATTTGTTTTTTTCTTTTGTTATACAATCTGATATTGTTTAAAAATATTCTTCTCTTATTTTTTATCTATGAAACTTATATTCGTGTATTGCAAAATAAACTTATAAACTATAAATTAAGCTAATCATTTAAAATTTATTGATTTAATAAGATCTAAAATTGAATTAAGTTAGATTGAGCTCCACCTCCAATATCTGTCTAAATAATTATATAATTACATAAATTCATATTTATACATACATCATAATTATCATTTTACCTCGGTAAGGAAATTTTCGATGAATTTCTAAAAAAATAATCATCTCAATCTCTAATTTACGTCTGTTTTGATACTTCATGTTTCAACATTTCAAAAAATATGGTAAAATGACGAAACGGTACATTTCCTATCGCGCGGGTTTACAAGTTTCGCATAAAATGTAATCGCACTTTTATTTAACGATATAAGAGCCCTGTTGATAAGGCTCACGGCAGAATTCTATTCCACACTGTAAACATGCATGCGAATATTTGCCTTAGTTATTTGTAATAAGAATCATTTTGCTAAACACTTTCCGAAAGGTCGAAAGTTTTGTCACGCTTTTGTGACATTATATTCTAATTGGATAATGTAATAAGTAGTAATAACAACCTTTGTGGTGACCTCATTTAACAATTTCCATTCAAACAGCGCGGAAATATGCGAGTAATTCATGCGTATTTAGGGTTGCCATACGTCCGGATTTTTGACCATTTGTCCAGATTGTGACCGGACTTGGCATGTGTCCGGATTTTTAGGAATGGCCTTATAAAAATAAAATGCGCGCCCGGGGAGGGGGCTACGGGATCGGGCGAAGGGAAAGGGAAAAGTATATCCACGATACAGTACACCACAGAGAGCAGCGCGCCGCATGGGCGTCGTTCAAGCTACGCCAAATCTCTGCTACAAGAAATGTCCGGATTTTTAGGGTGATGTCCGGATTTTTATCAGGACATTTAATTCTTCCATATGGCAACCCTATACGTATTCATCATTCGTCTGTTACTCTTAACTTACTGATTATGATATTCATAGGTCCGGTTGCATCAACCACACTTGACGTACTGATCAACATTAATTAGCCGTGAACTAACTTCTCATACAACAATTTCGCCAACGTTTTTACGGTGACATATGGTTTGGTGCAACTGACCCTTAGTGAATCTTATTTATTGGTGCAATTAAAGATGCAAAGAGGATGTAGAGATTGAAATCACATGAATATAAATACAGTAACATTAAAAAAATATATATCTCGCACGTTGTATTTAGAAAGTTACGGCGCGAAAAAAAACTAATCTTAGTTCAAATTCAACCGCGGACAATGTATGCCTTTGTCATTCTTTGTTTATTATTTTTCTATATGTTTTTATATATACATATATTTCATTTACATTAATTTAAAATGCACTTTTTAACTGAAACGGTTGACCGCTTCAGTTAAATAGTGTTAGTAATACTTAATGTTTAAGTAGTTATATAGATTTGTGTTTAATATTTTCAATTCCATTTCAATATTTTGTAGAGGAGTAATTTTCTATTTGTCTACTATAATTTTAGGGCACTGAGCTGAAAGGACTTTAAGTAATTATTAATCATAATCCCTTAGCTCAGCCACCTAATATTTATTGCTTACTCTAAAATTTCATTTAGCTACAACCTAAAATACTATAAGTCAAGTATTCTAATCATATGTATTTGTTATTGTACAATGCACACAATTAGCTGGCCATTGTGCCGCTCCCATACAAATTATGTATGGTATCAGGTCGAGAAGAGTTATTTACGATACATTTTAAAAGCACTCCCTTCGGTCGTGTTTTAAATCGACACGAGTTGCGAATTACCTATTCGCACGTATCGTACAGTCAGCCAAGAAAGTGGTTTACCACTTTTCGACTCTATCAATCAGATAATAGAGTCGAAAAGTGGTAAACCACTTTCTTGGCTGACCGTACATCGTTTTACAGTACATATGGCCCTTTCAATTTTCGACGTAGTTACGTAATGTGCTTATTATAGCACCTGGTGTCGTAATGTAGCACCAGATGTACTGTAAAATGCATTTCGATATTTGCTATAATATATCTTGGTACCTGACAATTTAGGGTTTCCTTAAGTCCATTAGAATAAGATCTAATTTTAATTTGTTTGTGTCTTAATTACACTTTAGTTCGTTTTTTAGCATTAGAAAGAAGCACAAAGAAGGTAAGCGATTTTGACATGTCTTTCAATTGAAAAACGCTTTTAAAAAATCAGTAACTATTACTTATGAAATCAGAAGAATATAAATGATCGTGTTAGATTCATAATTGTTACATATTTGCCGTGACTTTTTAAAACGTGTTTTTCAATTAAAAGACACATCAAGATTGTTTACCTTTTTTCTAATGCGAAAAAAACTAACTATAAAGACCATTTACTTATAGAGTCAGACCAAGCGAACTCTGCACAGATTTCGCAATGACAAATTGTAGCAGTGCCGTTATAGACGTCAAAGTATGGAAATATGACGTAAACAACACCGCTACACTTTTGCTGTGCCAAATTCGGTTCAAAGTTAGCTCAGACGGACTAGCATCACATAAATATATTCATTGGCTTCATTCACAATTAGCTGACCTCAACTTACCCTCCCGAGACCCAGAAGCGATTGTTTTGTTTTTGGAATGTGTCCAAAAAATTGTACGCAGGGACTCAGGAGGTTAAGAGCCCTTCAACGTGCACACTAGCGCCACTGCTAAATAATCGTGATTATTTAAATTTAACGACAGGTATTTAAAAATGGGGGCCGCTACGGACTGTATTGTGTATTTAAGTACCTTCTGAATACATCAAACTAGTTTTTATGTTGCTGGATTCGTCGATCTAGGAACTCAAAACAAAAACGGCCGTTTTTACTTTGGAGGCATAGATTGACAAATCCAGCAACATAAAAACTAGTTTGATGTATTCAAAAGGTACTTAAATACACAATACAGTCCGTAGCGGCCCCCATTTTTAAATACCTGTCGTTAAATTTAAATAATCACGATTATTTAGCAGTGGCGCTAGTGTGCACGTTGATGGGCTCTTAAGAGCCACCATATTAGCGTCTCCCAAGCCTCGGCATCTAGTCCACTCTATGGCAGCTGCTCGACGCAACGCTGGCGCAACTGCGACGTCATTTTCCATAGCGCTGATTAGACGCTGACGCTCAAAAGACGCTAGTGTGGCGTGGCCCTTAATGCAATGTTTTACCAATGGGGAGTTAAAAACGTACTTGCTTTTGGTGCATTTATAATTCTGTTTTTTTTTTATTAAGTATATGATCATGAAACGATACATCGAATGTAAAGTGTAGGATGTATGCAACATGGATACTATTTCATTTACTACGTGTCAAAAATATATACACATTTATCACTTTATTGCAATGGAATAAAGTTGAAAATTGAATACATATTTTTTAACATTTATGTTCTACTTATAGCTAGAAAGCCGTGCGTAATGGAATAGCCAAATACACGAAATTCTACATTTCACTAACATAATTGCTTAAGTATAAACTCGTAAAATGGGTGAACAAATTTGATACCCTTTTTCTAGAATGCTTCTGGATTTGATTATCACTTATTGAGATAAGAATTACACTTCCCCTTAAAAGAGTGTTAAGTATGTCATGTTACTTCAGTCAACATCAGTACTTTTTATACCGAGACTGACTGAAATAGCAACACGTTCGTACGTTTCCGTGAAAATACGATGGAAAATTATTATGAACCACATCTGTTCAAACCCCAGTGTTTTTCTTCTCACGCGATTTACCTGCGTTATTACTGAAGACATTTTCTTTAAGGATTTTTTAAATCCTTTTATCGCAGGAATAGGAAATTTCTTCACTTAAAATATTCAGAAAATTCGTGTTTGTACGAGACGCACACAGACTTAAGGATGACTCACGTTAGACCGGGCCGTGTCCGGGCCGGAGCTTTTGACGCTTATTTTTCTTTGACATGACAGGCGATCACGTGATGCTCTCTATAGAAAACGATGCACCGGAAGCTCCGGGTCGGACACGGCCCGGTCTAACGTGAGTCATTCTTTAATTCCGTGGGGTCCATTTGAGGCATAGTTTGTTCGCTCTCAAAGGGGAGGTAAGTACCCCCGTGTGCGTCACTGTGACGGTCTAGGCCTCATTAAGTTGAAGCTTGAGCACAGCGTCTCATCACCTAAGAGGGACCCCCATCTATAATTAATAAGAAGAAGAAGAAGAAGTTAGAAGAAGGCGAGTAGTCTAACTGTATTAAAGAGGGACGGGTAGTCTATCACGCGGGAGAGATACTGTCGCGCGAGTCCGGCTGGTGATTCCAAGCAGAAAAAAACTTACTATAAAATTCACTTTCGTATATGACACACATTAAACCGTAGGCTCCATTTGAGTCAACGAACGTTCGCTCTAATTGGAGAGGTACTTAAAACGGGTCTCTATTGTTTCCCAAATAGTTTTAAGTCATAATGTATTGTTTGTCCGAATTTTCGTTAGTCATAATTGGTTTTTCTCAGAAACGCGTAATTTTTCAGGATTGCCATAAAACAAACCTAACCTAACCTAACCTATCTATAGAATAACCTTAGGAAAATCCTGAAAAGTTAACGGTTTCAGTTTTATGACTAACGATAATATGACAAACAATACATTATGACTTAAAACTTTATGGGAAACAAAGGGACCCCACTTAAAACTCCCCCGTGTGTGTCACCGTCAGAGTCTACGTTGTTGCAGGAGATCAGGCAGAAAGAACCTAACGAGTTTGATATCGTGTTTGTACTGGGCACACGTTAGGTGAATGCCCCCTGGTGTCTAGGCCTCTGCGTCAGGGGCGGGGGGGACGTCGCATCACCGGGACGGGCAGGAGCTGGCGGCGGACTTGGTGCTGAGGCACGAGAACCCGGAAGCGCCAGACTGCAGGCTGGACATCGAGCCCCTGGGGAATAAGTAGGTGAGATTTATTATGACGATGTAAACTTAAAATTAAAAGAGTCAGGCCCACTTGCACCATTCCAGCACTAACCCGGGGTTAAGCGGTTAAACTATTAACCTAGTGTCAAATTGTATGGCTAACCATGACAACTCCTGGTTTAACCGGTTAACCCCGGGTTAGTGGAATGGTGCAAGTGGGCCTAAAAAGAGTCGTAAATGGGCGTTTTCTAAAATATTGAAAACCTGATTCTTTCAAATCTGGACGTTCTTGGGCTCAATCTACTCAAAATCGACAGCATTCTCCATCCTACCATTAAAAAATGATGTCCCAAAATGTCCATTCCATTACGTCAAGTTTTAGTATGAAAAAAAATTTCACTTGTATGTGCATGACGTAGTGGAACGTACAATTTTCATACAAATTATTGGGACATTTTATTTTATCATCAGAATTGAATATGCTAGTGATTCTGAGTTGAAAGAACCCAAAAACACCAGGATCTGGGAGAATCAGGTTTTCGATATTTATTTTAGAAAACGCCCAAATAATAGAGAGAGAAGATCGTACCATCTGTACGTGAGGATCGTAAGGTTCTACCTGTGGGAACTTGTAATTGGCTCACTGTTTCTATGTCATTACCTATGTTGTTACTCTAGCTGTAAGTTTTTCTAAGAAGTAAAATAAATAAGTAATTAATGATGTGCCGATTGATTGTCTTTTATGCTATGTTAAATGTATGTACGTTTCGCAGGTAAACTATAGTTCGGTAAGTTTACAGACTACAGATAGTAGTCACTAAAATTTAAATCGAACCTCAAGGACTATATCAAACGGAACCTTATTGCAAAATTTCTGATGTATCTGTCTGATGGATGGTCATAATATAAATTATCATTTTTCACTGCAGCACGTAGCAGCCGCGCTCCAGCATCACGTGCGACCCCTGGCGGACACCACATCCCAGGGGTAATATGTAGAGAGAACTGACTTGTAGTGGTGCGAGGCGAGCGTCTCGTGGAAGTACATGAGCTGCGCGCGCGGCGCGTGGTCCAGCAGCTCGCAGCGCCACTGCAGCACGTAGCAGCCGCGCTCCAGCATCACGTGCGACCCCTGGCGGACACATCACATCCCAGGGGTAATATGTAGAGAGAACTGACTTGTAGTGGTGCGAGGCGAGCGTCTCGTGGAAGTACATGAGCTGCGCGCGCGGCGCGTGGTCCAGCAGCTCGCAGCGCCACTGCAGCACGTAGCAGCCGCGCTCCAGCATCACGTGCGACCCCTGGCGGACACATCACATCACGGGTAAAAAAGATAAGCTTCCAAATATTTATATATTTATATTTATTTTACTTTATTTTATTAATACTTTGTGGCGACCGTGGCGATGTGCGCTAAAGCGTATTTTTAAGTCAATTTTAATAAATAACCGCGAAGGTCGTACGCAGTTAAGTCAACTTACAGTACGTGATTGTATTGCGCCGCAGCGGTTGCCAAAGCGAGTGCATAAGAAGCAAACCCTAAAGAGCAGACGACTAAAGATGTAATCACCTGTATGCTCTCTCCGTCGTGCGCGATAAGCGTGTGCTCCACCTTGTGGTAGTGCTCCCCCTCGCGCCAGTCCTGCCGCGCCAGCGCCGAGCGGCCCTCCTCAGTCCCTGTGCCAGCGCCGGTGCAATCCACTGCAAAATATCATTCAATTGGTAACCTAAGTATGTATGACATTTTCAAACAATGAGGTAGTATATTGTTGATTGTCAATTAAGACATTACTACCGCAAGGTATCCTGGTCACGGCACCAAACTGTAAAGGTACGTATACTCTTTACTGTATAAGTACATTTTATGCTTATAGAGTAAAGAGGCCCGATGGCATAATTGGGGTATTTTTCATAGGTAGGTATTTTTAGAGTTCCGTACCCAAAGGGTAAAACGGGACCCTATTACTAAGACTTCGCTGTCCGTCCGTCCGTCCGACCGTCTGTCCGTCTGTCTGTCACCAGGCTGTATCTCACGAACCGTGATAGCTAGACAGTTGAAATTTTCACAGATGATGTATTTCTGTTGCCGCTATAACAACAAATACTAAAAACAGAATAAAATAAAGATTTAAGTGGGGCTCCCATACAGCAAACGTGATTTTTGACCAAAGTTAAGCAACGTCGGGCGTGGTCAGTACTTGGATGGGTGACCGTTTTCTTTTTGCATTTTTTCCTTTTTTTATTTTTTTCTTTATGGTACGGAACCCTTCGTGCGCGAGTCCGACTCGCACTTGCCCGGTTTTTTATCTATTGTTGTTTAATTTTTAAGTAGGTTTATTTTAATGTTAGTTCAGTTTTGTAGGTAGTTTTAATTTTAGGATACTATTATTTATGTTAACATCATCTCACATAAATATAAAGTTAAAAAAAAACATACATGCAAACATATTGGTGATAATTATGATGAGCCTATTAGATGTAGGAACAGTTCAAACCCCTTAGAAGAAAACCGAAACTCCATACGCAAAATATGTCGAAATTTGATTAAAGATAAACTTTATTATCAGTATAATTGACTAGTAAAAAGCATGAAGCTACCTGTGGGATCGTCGAGCTCCAGGTCGTGGGGCGAGCGGTACACGGTGAACGCTATATCGTGTCGGAGCACGTCGAAGTCCCAGGTCAGCACGCTCTGCGGGTCTTTGTTGTTCACGATCACTTCATGAACCTGCAATAGATGGCGTTGTTGCATTTACAGCCATTTTTGAACACAAATTCTGGTCATGTACATACTTGAAGTAAGTGTATGTAAAATTACAAAACAACGAAGTGAATTTCCAATTAGTGTATGATGTTGATTTAAATTGTTTAATACAATTAAGGACAAATCTAATTAATAGCATTAAGTACCATTTATTTACGCTTTTTTTCTTTCAAATTACTAACGCACTAAATGTCTAATTATAATAACCATAATTCTATGTGCCATTCCCAATCAAAAGGGTCTTATTGTCGTTTGTCAATAAGATGCTATTTCCATATAGCTTCAATTTGAAAACGACAACCTACAATGTGACCTTTGGTTGAACCTTTTGGTTGAAAACGTTACCTATAATTTATTTTTTAGTATTTAAAATAATGTAAACAAACTAGCATCAGCCATTCGAGGCCGAATGAGTATGTATGTCTGTATAATATACACTAATTTAAATACTAAAAGACATACATCACAAATACCCACCTGGCCCTTCCCAAGGCTAACGGAGCGGTAGATGCTGTCCTCACACAGCGGGTCTCCGTCGCGCTCGGTGAAGGCGCCGCTCACGTACAAACTCTTCGGCACCAGGCCTCCTTCGTGCACGAAACTCTGGAAATGTGGGGATGAGGATTAAGAAGCAGGTAAGAATATCCCAATTACATAACGGCAACTTTAAACTCTCGCGTTTTGGACACATATTTAGTGACTATAATACATAGTAGTTGGTGTAACCCAGATAAGATGTCGGATAAGGTTAAAAATAATAAAATTATATAGTTTGAGACTAGTTATAATCACTAACTATGCATCTGAATTTGGCCTTAGAGCGAAAATGTCCTAACAATTGAATGAGTTTCCAAATGACCTATGATATCTTTGTAGGGCAGAATACAAAGGCTGTGGCTTTTACCTTCAAGCTATTTATTGGTAATACGGGTATGCCCTGAGTATAAGCACTTGTTTCATTGTCATCCCTGATTGACACCATCGGTCATATCGGAGCAGCTAAGGTGGTCATAGTATGGGGGCATGGACTGCTTCCCCAAATATTTGGGATGGTCGCCGCTGATAACGACTGTACAAATCGATTTGTACATCCCTGTATATTGACAAGACTCACTAAGGCTCACTTGCACCATTCCACTAACCCGGGGTTAACCGGTTAAACCTGGAGTTACCACGGTTACTAGTACAATTTGACACTGGGTCAACGGTTTAACCGCTTAACCCCGGGTTAGTGGGATGGTGCAAGTGGGCCTAATCGCATAAAAATTACACAAACCTGTCATTATTCCAGAGGGTATTGTCTACAGTAACTATGCTAGCCCTAGGTAGAGAGAGTGTATTATAGACATGAGTAGTTCGCGAATGAAAGATTCAAATGAAGTACTTCACTTGATGTCACTCTTTCATTCACTAGTTCAGCGCGGATTCATTTAGTTCTTTACTTCAGCAGTTCAATTTAAAAATCTGTTCATTTACTTGCTCATTCGCTTAAAGAGTGACAAGGACGCCATGTTAAACCTTCGATTCATAAATTAATTTACTTGAGTGATTCATATTGAATGAAATTATCTATCAAATTCTTCATTCAACTCAATATATTCGCGAATGAGAGACATGAAACCAATACTTTTGATATAGATGGATGATGGATCTGTTGAGCTACTGAACTAAACTGAACTTCTGAACTAAAAGAGTGAAGTACTTCACAGCTTACGAAAGATGCATATTAATATTTTCTTTTCAGTGATACATTTTGCGCATGTCTAGCTGTATAATGCCTTTCAAGTTTATATGTAAAAAGTTCAAGGTTGTTTTTATATGAATGATTTCCGTGTAATTAATTTAAGTGTGAACCAATCTGTCTAGCTTAGAAATGAATTTAGCTGGTTCTATAGTAAAATATAATGCATTTTAACTTACTGTATCTTAGCTTACATATAGTGAATAATTGAACATGTATATCGAGTGACACTTTCTATAGTAACGCACAAGTGAGTGACTTTAGGTGACCATCACTTCAGAGTGGTGACAGACATACAAATATGACTAAATGTGTAGTGAACTGTAAGTACTAAACTTAGCGACAATACAAGGATCGAGCACAAGTATGACGAGTATACAGTATGGGTAGTTCTCACGTAGTCGTAATACTGATGAGGCACGTTCATCGAGGCGTCTACTATGTCCGACTGCGAGGCGAATAACACAAGATATATTAACATAATTAAATAAACAAAATATATTTATGCGCGTGTACCGCTCTCCGCTGCGGACTCACCATTGAGCAGAGATTTCCGACACGGTATGAAACACATCGTCAAAACTTTGAAAAATTCTCGTATCTACTATCGTATCTACACTACTACTCAAAGTCAGTAACTCTGTAGTGCATCCCATCCCTACATATTTTTCTTTTGATTGGCAGAACAAAATACGGGGTTTTTTCAAAGTAGTTTTTTTCAAATATTGCAACTTCAATATCTACCGCGAGTTTTAATCATTTAAAAATAAATGTTTTAATATGTTTAGTCTCATGGCAATTTTACGGTGTTCTAATTTTGTACCTAATTTGTGTTCCTCAAAGTTCTAATACCCGTAGTGTTTGATAAAAAGACAATTATCTGAGTTTCTTTGTTATATTCGTCCCTCGTAGTCCATGTTTATAGTTCGTGGATAGTTTACGCGTGGTAGTTGACATCTGTAGATACATTAACCTTTCATCTGTCTAAGCACTGATCAGTGCGCTCGGATTAAAATCCTTATCAGGGCTTAGACATACGAAGGGTTAATAATTAATAAACTAATACCTACTAAACTTATGCAACATTAAAACAATATCCAAGTAATACCGACCCGCAGGCCGCGAACCACGTTTCAGCTCAAACTTTACTAATAACACAATAGACTCGGCTCACTATTATATTTCCTGTTGCGGGAAACTTCATAAATGAGAAAATAACTGCTGCTTTGCGGAGCTAAACTGTATAGGGTAACAAGTTCAAGGGAGTTTTACTGGTTTGGCTTCTGAGTTAAGCATGAAACCATATACTAGCCATTGAAAATTATTTGAGAAAATCTTTTTAACATACTTCGGACCGTTTTGAGTACGTAACAAAGAATGGTAAAACCATTACCTAAACTTTTACGTCTCTTAAGGGGTAAGAAAATTCAAATTATTTCGTTACATAACACTCTTTTAACGTAACCCCTTACAACATGTAATTATTTAGTAAAATTTGCATACTGGTATTGCATAAATGAGATCTATCATATTATCACCCGCTAGAAGAATTATCCTTATTTAAAATGCAACTCAAAAGCAATAGTAATGAAAACGGATCACTTCATATGGATTTGTGACATGTTTTTTATAGTCTGACTGTAGTGTAGTTAACAACCGAATGTAAACAACCAAGTATTTAAATGCCCGTTTTAAAATTACATTACTTTTCATATTCGAACACTACTCCCACACTGGCTGTTATAATATAACATCATGTAACAGGGACAATAGAATAAAATTCTATCAATACTATGAATGAATATTTCTTTATTCATGCAATAGACTGACTATCAGTTGTACCTGTCACACAATGTTATACCGGGTGTTGTCTGTAACACGAGCAAATAATTAAAACGTATATTATACTCCTCAAACTACAAAACTTTTGATGAACAACTTTTAAAAATTATGAATCATTTAGACATCCTCTTTTTCATACAAAATGAATATTGCTTTCAATGTACGCTGACATCAGTGTGTTTGACGTTGGTTGTCAGTCTTTAAACATAAGAAAATTTGCAACACATCGCGTCTTAGAATAAACTTCAAAGTGTAATAAAAATCAAAACAAAAGTTATTTTTAAAAGTTACTGAACAAACGTTGAGTCAGTTTGAGGAGTGCAGCCTACTGTTTAATTTATTGCTCCTGTTACAGGCAACACCCGGTATAACGTTATATATCAGTCAGCGTGGGACCACCATAAACCACGGTCGATTTGAACATTTGCATAGAGTTGAAGTATTGAATGTATCATCACGCTCCGCGATTTTTGCGCCATTTAGGGTCCTATAGTATCCGCAGAATTAAGTGGCGAGCAGGGTCATAAACGTCACTATTGTTGTTACCGCTACCTGCACTCTTGTTGCACGGCCCGCTCCATAAGGCCGTGCAGGTGCGAAAGAGATAGCATGATTCCGATGATTTATGACCGTGCTCGCCACTTAATTCTGCGGATACTATAGCTAAATTGGTGGTCAATACTTACGCTATAGAATTTCCAATTTAGCAAGAACCCTAAATGGCACAACAATCCCGTGTGGTGAATGTACCTTGCAAGGCCCTCCGAGGAAGTCGGGTATGAGGTCCTTGGGGATGTAGTCGAGCAAGCCGCCCGGCTGCAGGTAGTCCTTGCCGCCGTAGAACAGGAATTTGCTGCGGGTGTTCTCATCTGGAATTGGGGAAAGTAAGTTATTTATTAAGGAAGTAAGATAGTTAAGAAAGGAAGTAAATACAGATCTGTGAGATCCCACCTCCGTTACATGCTTGATAAAAAACTGGAATCTCTGACCATGACCTAAAAACAACTGTTGACATTAGGCCTTATTAGGATTAGTCTGGTTTCCTCACAATGCAACATATTACTATAAAAGAGCTTAGGTAACACCTGCCTCAAGAATTGCCTTTATGAATAATATTAGGAAAAAGCTTTTATTTTTGTAAAAAATATTATTATTAAGTACGCTCTTAGATCTTAGAATTGCTCGGTTCAGTCGGAAAAAGTGAAGATAAACCTTACTTAACAATATCATGAAGTAATCAAATTATATGATCTGGCCACGACATCTACATAGATTCTAACAATGGTTACGCGAATATAATCCTTAAATGACGTTACAAATGTCGCATATTGAAATAGTCCAAGCTTGTATCTACCAGGCGATCATAACTGTAACGAAGCTCACCTATAAACGTGCTGACAATCGTCCATAAAATCGGGAAAACTCTCGGAGCTCTCACAATGAGCACCCGTCCCATAGTCTCAGGATAGTTCGCCTCGACGATCTGTATGATCCTCAGCAAAGCTCTGACTCCAGGTCTCCACAGGTGCCTCATGTTGAGCCCGTCCAGGTCTACCAGGAGGCACCAGGACTGGACCGCGTGCTCCGAGGAGCGGGTGGCTTCTTCCAGCAGTTTGAGGCCCTCTTCACACACGTGAAGCGTCTGGAAATACAAGTAGCTTTAATGGTAACATTCCATTGCTAACCGCAGCTGCACTCCTAGTACTGAACGCGTCGCTGTTATTGTTAATTTCCATAGTAAAATGAACAGTAATGCAGCTGTCGTTGGAAATGGACTGTCACCTTAAGTTATCATGAAATATACAGGGAAACAGAAATGCGTAAATAATTATTATTTCAGATCCTATGTCTATATTTATTAAATACATTTAAAAACAATTATGTGAGATAGCATGTTAAAAAATAAAATATTGTCTGATGCACAATATTTATATTTCTTTTAATTTCTGGGTCAATGTCACTCAATCAATGATATTTTCATTCAAAGAAGACTGCTGTATTTCAGTAATGAGAACAGCATTTTACATGGTGTTGTGAATTAAATTGCTGGCAGATTTTTAACTTTAAGTATGTAGAAAACGTTCCAAGTATCAAGATATCGTTGGTAGTGTACTGCAGAGTCTATAATTACTAGTAGAGTAATTAGTAGTAGTAGTAGAGTAGTTATAATTTTTTGTGCAATTTCACAGCCTCAATTCATACTCATATCATAATCCTACAATGAATCTACATTAGAGCGTATTAAAATCAAATCATTATCATAAATAAGTTGATGCTAGTTGCACAACTGGGTCATTTAATGTACTTCACGGTAGATAAATAAATAAATGCAGTTGCGATTTAGTTGCTTAACGAGTGTTATATGATTGGCATGTAGCTAGAGACCTAAAACCAGTTTTACCTGTACGTGATGTAGGTATATAACGTACTAGTTATTAAGAGTACCCATGGCAGGTAATGTCGGTATTATTTACGGTTTCAAGCATAATTTAAACATGAACTAGTGTGTTTATACGTTAAGCAGCCGGTAAGGTTCTGCGTTTATAGTCAAATTGTCTGTCTGTAAGTATTTATGAGCACTACCATATAAGAATATCTAGCAGCCGTGGCAGTAATACAGCCGTTTAAATACATTGTTCATTGTTACGTTATGTAACTTGGTGGCTATAGTTCTAATAGCTTCTGCCCAAGACTTGGTTTACGTGTGATGATGATGATAACGATGATAATTGATAATAACCATCCTATGTCCTTCCTCGGGCTTCAAACTACATTATACAATAGGGTTAGCTGAACGACTTACCAACTTCAGGAGGCCGTCTTCCCCGACGGACTTGAGCAAGCCCTTGACGTCCATCTGGCCGAGTCGGAGGATGTATAGCGGACGTCCGTCTGTAATATAGGTATGAATGATTCAAACAAAGTGAAACTTTGATATTAAAACGAGAATCTTAGAGCAAGGTAGCTAGCTATCTTCTTAGTGAAACCTCGAAAAAGCATCTGTCTAGTGTTGTACCTTGTCATGATGGTGCCATCCCCAGGGGAAGTACTGCGCTACGACCTGCGGCGTCTCGTAATTGGACAGGATTACGGTCGACCTGGTGCCGTTTGCGCCAGGGTAGGGATTGGGAGAGCATTTCGCGGGAGTCCACGTTGAAGAGAAACCTTGAGAAAGTCTTCAGTGTTGTACCTTTGTCGTGATGGTGCCATCCACCAGGGAAGTACTGCGCCACGACCTGCAGCGTCTCGTACTCCGACAGGATACGGTCGACCTGGTGCCGTTTGCGCCAGGACAGGGATTGGGAGAACAGCGTGCCTCCTCCATGTTGAAGTGAAACCTTGAGAAAGCATGTCTCTAGCGCTGTACCTTTGTCGTGATGGTGCCATCCTCCAGGGAAGTACTGCGCCACGACCTGCGGTGTCTCGTACTCCGACAGTATGCGGTCGACCTGGTGCCGTTTGCGCCAGAGCAGGGATTGGGAGAGCATCTCACGGGACTTCTCCACGTTGAAATCACGGGCGCGGAGGAATCGGAGGAGTGTAGTATCTGATGGTACCTGGGGTAAAGAACAAATAATTAAATTAATATATAAATATAAAATGCACCTTTTTACTTTTTGCTTCTTTGTGGTCGTTTCGACATACGATATCGGATTGGACAGTGTGAAAACGCTCTCAAACTATCGTATAACTACTAGAACGAGGAAAATGTTGTGTCCAATAAAGTGGTCAAGCTTTTTACCTTCCCCTTCTGCAAGTCAGCGATCCACTTCCTGAGCTGCAGAAGTCTGGATTCTTGCATCGGCGTCAGTTCTCCGAGGTATCGCTTGATGTACTCGCTGTCGAGCGTGTACTGGTCTGTAACAAGGAACTTAATGTAAATATCTTAGTTATAAACAAAGGTAGCATCTACAATTCTACACGGATACAAGGCAGTTACCGTATTAAAAAGGCCGCGTGGTCAGAGAATATATATAAAACCACTAACGCAGAGGCTGCAGTGCAGTGAAACTAGCCAACTAAAAGGCATTAGTGAGTTGTTCTAAACATGGCGCCAAGGACGCCTATGAATTTTATGCGGCACTTTTTCTTTAAAGTAAATTTGACGTGCTATTGTAAGGGATGTGATAGACATTTTTGGGCAAGACTAATGTCGAAAGGAGGGTATTCATATAACTTAGCAAACCTCTGTTAATTGTGTCACTTTCTAACTTTAATGTCAAATGAACGGATAAGGCCAAACGATTATCAAGGGGTTAGATTTGACAAGCTTTTATGAATTGACGCCATAAATCACAAGAAATTATGCGCAGTAAACGTACTAAACCTAGACGTAGGCATTAGAGATGTGCGCCGATGGCAAAATCATCGGCGGCGGCGTCCGATGATTTTTTGACCGGCGGCGGCGGCGTGATCGGCGTGAAATCGGCGTGGCATAATTTTTGATACTGCATGAGGACGTGGCTGTTGAAACTCTACATTAAAGCCTTCTGAGTATTTACTAGGCTATACAAAGCATATTATGTGTGTTTTCTAAATTATTGCCGAAAATTATATCCCAGCATGTCACTTGGCAACCATTTATTATCAATACCAACCTAACGGTTACCAACGGTATGTTTAAATATTAAATTAATAAGGATACTTTAAAACGCTATATTTTAGGCAGTATTTTTACTTACTTTTTAAGCGAAATACAAATAAAACACAAAAGAAAACTTTAAGTTGCCTTAAATCTATATTGACTTTTCCCAGCCACTGTCGCCTCACCTAGGATTTGTTACGATATAATGATGAATACTTCACATTTGTCTGAACTGAAGTTTAACAGAAATGTATAAATAAATAAAATAAAGTTTTCGAAAGTAAACGTCTCTGGCAGGTTGATTCGCTCAAAAGAATGTCTTTGGAATGTCTCGTTTTATAGAATATTAAGGTCTACTTTGTTTTCTTTACTGCTAGCTTAGTGATGATATTTGGTGATTTAAGTTCCTATAAGTAGGTATAATTGTTTATGTATAGCTTATTATTACAAAGCTTTAACCTGACTTTTATAATTTTGATTGAAATATATATTACTAGGGCACTCGCGAGCAAATGCTTAACATAAGACAGATTATTGAAAAAAGTCGAGAGTTCAACAATCCAGTTGTTCTCTGTTTCATTGACTACACAAAAGCATTTGATTGCGTGCAGTGGGGGGAACTATGGTCTGTACTGACAGAGATGGGAGCACCGGAGCATCTCATAGGATTAATTCGTAACTTGTATACTGACAACAGAAGCTACATTAGAATTGGACCAGAATGTTCCAAAATGTTCCAGACCAAAAAAGGAGTCCGACAGGGATGCATACTATCACCAATGTTGTTTAACATTTATGGCGAGTATATTGTCCGTAAATCTCTTCAAGGATGGCACAAAGGGTTTGCTGTTGGTGGAAAGAGAATTAATAACCTGAGATATGCTGATGACACTGTCCTTTTGGCATCTTCAATATCTGACATGCAAGAACTTGTCAACAGACTGGAGGTCGAGAGCGGGAAGTTAGGTCTTGCAATCAACCGAAGCAAAACCAAGCTGATGATTGTGGATCGCGCCAGCCGCCTGTCTGCAGCTCCTACAATCCAGGGTATAGACACTGTTGATGAGTTCGTATATCTGGGGTCAAAGGTATGTAATGATGGCAGCTGTGTTCCGGAGATCAAAAGGCGCATAGGAATGGCTAAAGATGCCATGACGCGGCTTCAGAAAATATGGCGTAATCGGGGAATATCCAGAAACACTAAAATAAGACTTGTACGAGCCCTTGTATTTCCAATATTTATGTATGGAGCCGAAACGTGGACAATCAAAAGCAGAGAGAAACAACGGATCGATGCCTTTGAGATGTGGTGTTGGAGGCGTATGCTGAGAATACCATGGACAGCTAAGCGCACGAATCACTCCATACTGTTGGAACTCGAAGTGAAAGTGCGATTGTCCACAATCTGTGAACAACGCTTCCTAAGTTACTTTGGCCATATAATGAGAAGGGGAGACGAAAGTTTGGAAAGGTTAATCGATGTTGGTAATACTGATGGCAAAAGGTCACGGGGCCGTTCACCAGCACGATGGACTGACCAACTCAAAGGCGAGGAACCATCTCAGAAATTCTATGACGTGGTGAGGAAAGCGATGGACCGGAATCGATGGCGAGAGTGTGTTCGTGCCCGAACAAAACCCACCAACCACGATCATCAGTCATGATGGATGCGACCAAGAAGATATATTACTAAGTAAAAGAAGCTGATAATCACCATAAAATGACTAAGAATTGATCGTGTGTGTGTGTGTGTGTGAATGTGTTTTAAATGAAATTGTATATTATGTGATAAATAAATCAAAGCATATCTATCACATGATGACATTGATAAACCTCATGCGTGTCACCAGCATCATACGAGAAATCATAAAATACGCAATTATAATCGTGGTGACAGCTTGGAGGAGATTCAAAAAGAAAATAGCATGTTTATGTCCTAGGATATGAACCTACTATTTTCTTGACTTTAGTTCACTGATTAAATTGACAATGAAGAGATTATTGATGTAAAACAAAATACGAAGATCATTAACCCAACACTGTGAAATGAAAATTATGATTGTTTGTTATTGTTATTTTATTGAACTATAATTGTTTTATTACTTGTATAATTTGTATTTTATTGTGACTTGTAAAATGTACTTTTATTTTTGCCAATAAATATCTGTATTCTGTATTCTGTGCGTTCAACAAAAAAGGTGTACGATAAAATATCAAATACATAATAACCTGAGATCCAGAAACAAGATCTTGTTTAAATTAACGCTAAATCGTTATCACAGCTAACACCGCAACGACAAAAATGATGCTAATATGCTTCACTGGCAAATAATAAGCGAAAAATCATAAGGATCTTTAAATTATACCTATGACATTATCTACTCACTACGCAATATGGAATAAGACACGATAGGTATCAAAATT
Organism: Cydia fagiglandana; assembly: GCF_963556715.1. Lineage (NCBI taxonomy): Eukaryota > Metazoa > Arthropoda > Insecta > Lepidoptera > Tortricidae > Cydia > Cydia fagiglandana. Next base: position 1,076,331 of record NC_085944.1, on the reverse strand, counting down.
TCCCACGCCGATTATACGCCGGTCAAATCTATCGGCGGCGGCGGCGTGGAAAAATCATCGGCGGCGGCGGCGCGGCGGCGCGGCGCACATGTCTAGTAGGCATTAATCTATACGGGTCGATATACATAATACAGGGCTTTGAATATCAATTCAGTAAGTTCAGCACGTTGTTTCGACTTGAGAACTAGCCACGTGCCGAGAAATGGGTCACAGGCGGCTTTGTGGCGAACGTTGAAATTATTCGCCATGTTTCAGGGTTATTTCCACTTAGTCCGATAAAGTCCGATACTCTTTGAGAATTGTGTACCAAATATTAGATATTATATTTGGCGCTTTATGAGGATCTATTCGAGACGATCTATTCTATCGATCGAAAATCTATTTTGTGATAGCATAATTGAAAAAACGTTAGCGCTGTTTTTAATATCCCATAATACCAATTTATGTACAGTCGAGTCCACAAACATCTTTTTCAGCCAGCGTTCCAAAAATATATGTAGGTACACGACCTTATTGTCAAGTGTCTTAAAGGTGTGTTAATATATTTATGGAATGTTGGCTCGTAAAGGCGTTTGTGAACTCGACTGTACATAAATTGGTATTATGGGATATTAAAAGAGTTTAGGTTGCCAAGCGTTAACGTTTTTTAACAAGCTTTTATTAGGTCGACCTGTATGTAACTAACTATGTAATGGAATCTAAGGTGTCGACCTGTATGTAACTAACTATGTAATGGAATCTAAGGTAACTAATTTAACCATCTTCCAAGGATCGTAGCGTCATGAAAATTGGCAGCTGTATGTAGTTGTGATGACAATACAGTAATATGGTACTGTCGAACTGATCTGATGATGGAGACAGGAGGTGGCCATAGGAACTCTCGACCTGTATGTAACTAACTATGTAATGGAATCTAAGGTAACTAATTTAACCATCTTCCAAGGGTCGTAGCGTCATGAAAATTGGCAGCTGTATGTAGTTCTGATGACAATACAATAATATGGTACTGTCGAACAGATGTGATGATGGAGACAGGAGGTGGCCATTCCTATGGCCACCTCCTGTCTCCACAATTAGGTTGCATTGTTTCATCACAGAGTTCCTACTCTGTGATGAAACAATGCAACCTAATTGTGTTAGGGGTTTTCAGAATTGTCTCGATGAGTATTAGTTGTCGGTCGTAAGAAAAGTACAGTCAGCGAAAAATGCCAAAAACTTATTTAAGTATGTTATCACAAAATCTATGTACGTCGTCGTAAAGCGCTATCTGTATCCATCTAATTTCCAGATTTTTTGCACTAGTTTGCGTGTCTATGAATTCGTTTGTCTATAGTCAGGTACTACTTAGAAGAGGGAAATCGTATTAACTCTAGTTCAGTTTAGGGTTTCCGGTTTCTCGACCTTTTGAATTTCTCGAGGCACGGGAATTCTCGACCAAGATTTCTCGAGTTTCTCGAGTATCTCGAGAAATTTTGAAAGCTTCGAAAAACACCATGTTATTTTTTTTTGTTGCTTTTTTACAAATCAGACTCGTAGGAATCGTAGGTGAGATCAATAATCAAACATATGGTACATTTTAGTCAGCATAGATTGCACTTAATAATCAAAAATATAACAACAAATAAAACTATAGGTCCAGGCGTGCGCACCAGCGATGTGTTATACTATAGTGTATTTCTTTAGGTATTCAACAAAATGTAACAAACCACAATATGGTATTTTATTAGGCAGCAATATTCAAGTCAATAAATTTAACTCAATGTGACAAAACTTTTACCACGTAATATTAATTACTCGTACTTACTCAAGTACTCAACGTAACAATAAACCTGCTAAAATTGTAATATTTTGCTAACAGGAATATATCGGGATGATTTGATTTATCTATAGTAAATTAGTTTTGTAATAGATATTTGTTAATTTTTTTTAAGCGTTTTTCAATAAAAAGACACTGCATGAAAATCTGTTAAAGCTAGAACGATAGGGGACGGATCAAGGTAGTTTTTTATTCGTTTGGTAATAAATGTTTTAAGTAGGTTCCTACTTGAAAATGTAAAAAAAAAACACTGCTCATATTTATTTAACTACCTAAAGAAATGCATTATAGACACATCATGTGTTATACGCGTGTTTTCTTTTTACTTATTACAAGAGATTTATTTCTCGAGTTCTCGAGGCATTGAATATTTTTTTCCCGTCTCGACTTAGGACAAATTTCTCGAGATTTCTCGCCTCGGGAATTCTCGAGCAGAAACCCTAGTTCAGTTACTGCAAAATGCACTTAGCGTTAGTTCCCTCCCGCTGCCACAACACAATGTTTCCTACAGAAAGCTACCTATCGGAAAGCTTTCTAAAAAGGTGGAAATGTTCTCGGGAATTCCAACGAATTATCACAGGTAATTAAAAATACTTCCGTCTTGGAAATGGAAATTTATAATCGCTAAGATACAAAAATATGAAAAGTTTCAGAATTTCTTCATATCAGTTTCGAAATTTTGCGGTGGGTCAGTCACAAGCCGCTATTTACGTTTCAAATGTATTCACCAACTAAAAGAGAAATTGTACAATAAACTATAACTTATGTATTCCTAGGTTAAAAGCACATTATATCATCATCTAAGTGAGTGATTTCGAGTAACTTTTTAGTGCACGCATTCAGAGTTCACAAAAAAAATATAAAATAGACATTCGTTGACTGCATATTTTTATAGATAGCTTGATGATTATTTTAATTCATCATTCAGCCATTATATGCGAAAACAAATCGACAAGTAGACTCTTGTTTTATAAATTATAATATCATTGGACAAAGCCCTTCAAAGATAATGGAAATACATTAACAATATTTTTAAAATGAAGAGCATTCCTCTGTATTGTGTAGGTAAGTATTTGAAGATGAAGACTCGTTCAAAGGTCAAAAAGAAGAAGTTACATACCTATACATTCTGCTATGTACCTATATTTTTTTCTGTTTGATCGGGTTCGGTTGTTCTTAACCGAAAATTTTCTAATCCGGTTCAAAATGATTAAAAGATTAGCGACACGCCCCGGCTTCGCACGGAACCTTAACAAATTATAACATAACCCCTCAAGAATCACTCTATTGATAGGTGAAAACCGCATAAAAAACCGTTCAGGGTAGAACGAGGCGAATAGGATCACAGGGCGAATCGGGTCAAGATGAAAAATCTGTTGATGTTTGAAATACTGCATTGATATAATCCCACTAAAATAGCAATATGCTAAAGGTACCGTACACGTACGGACATGTACGGTACCTTAAGCAAATGGAATGGAAAGACTTCAATTTCACATTACTGAAGAATGCACAGCATCCCGCCTACGGGAAAGTATTTAGCTTCATGAAGCAGCCACATCGAATCAAAGCGTGCCGCTAACATGACGCCCACGTTCTCATTACATTACATACTAACCGCGTGGGAGGCTACCTATATGAGGACCATTGTGCGACTGAAAATATACAAGCTTTACACTGAAATACAGAATTAGGAAGAGAAAGTCTTTATTAAGTATTATTCATGTAAAAAGAGGACTGAAAGAAAAGGCGTAATTCTTCCGGCACCGTATTGCCGCAACGTTTAAGCTGTTGCATTAAGTACTCGCATTAGTAAAAAGTTTGCCTGTATGTAGAATAAATTATTCATACTTAGCTCTAGATTTATACGGAAAGCATTCTTCAAGTAGGTACCTAGAATACCTAGATTAAAATCGGATGAGGAATCATAAATTTTAGCATTTAGCTAAGTGGGAGAAAGCGTAGTCTAGAGGTAAGACTTTAAAACCGAAGGTCGCGGTTTCAAACGCGCTCGTACCAATTAGTTTATTCGAATTTAATTAAATTCAAGGAAAATATCGAATATCTTTTCATATTTTCCAGACGCTTTTCGGTGAAGGACATCATAACGAAACCGGACTAATCCCAATAAGGCCTACTATCGCCTCTGTGTTGGAATTGTCCTGTGAATTACCACAGCGGCCATTTGGATGCTATCGGAAAAACACTTGATCGGAAGGAATCAAATGTGGAGCGTGTATTTGTGTATTAAGATCCTCCAATAATGTTAGATACCCAATTACTAATGCGAAATTGTAACGGGAAGAGCACGTAACGCGTCCGGCACGTAATCGACGTAACGAGCCGCGTCCGACACGTGCATGTTCACTATTCGGTTTCCACACGTGATGTATAATTATATCCGATCAGATATGAATCAACGCCAGTATTGGCAGGAAAGCAATAGTTTCATTGAGTTTATAGTTGGTTTCGAAATTATCGATATATTTACGGCTTCTACAAAGATAATTGCTTATTGTAGGTACACTTGTGTTGGTCAAAATATAAATTGCATTCATGCATCACCCATTGCTGATCATAGGTCTCTCTCGAGTACGCCACTTATCTCATCCAGATGTTACCCACAATCTTCCAATGTCGGACCATCGAGCTAACGGACGCCAGGCGTTCCTTTCATCCGAAAGTGGCCATCAACCACCAACCCGTTAACATTTTGGTCCAGTCTGCCTGACCACGTCCCACTTAACACCATTGAATTTGGTAATATATCACACGTCTTGGTGCAACGTCGAATCTCGAAATTCCTCACTCGGTCTTGAACTGATGGCGCATGGGGCTCTCCATGGCTGTATCTTCTTCTTTCTCCTCACCACTTCCCGTTACGCGGGGTCGGCTTTCTTAGCCTTGAGGCGCCACTTGTTCCGCTGATAAGCGTCGTCAGGAGTTATACCGAGCTCATAATGTCCCTTTCAACATTCGTCCTCCAGATAGTCAGCGGTCTACCTCTCCCTCTTTCATGTGCAGCAATGGAAAAGCACTTTTACACGACATGGCCTTCGGATCTCCGCATTACACGGCAGGGTGACTCGGTTAGTTTGATGATTAGGTATACACTTTGTCTTTGCGAGTAAATCCACCCGACCACCGCAATTTCCGTTGTACAGTCAACAGCAGAAGTTACTAAGCGGGCGAGGTTTTCAAAATGATCTAAGGCGACTTTATTGTTAAGAGAATAAGAGCGCGTCAAGGTAATTTTGAACACCTCACCCGCTTAGCAACTTCTGCTGCTCACTGTATAAAGATTTTGCCAATGGCTGTCCTTCATAGCGCATGCTTTGCTGCCGTAGAGAAAAACAGTTCAGCCCCATGGCTCTCTCTGCTACTTGGATATTATACCAAATTAGGCAATAGATACAATTGAAAACAAAATACGAATAATTCACAAATTTACTGTTATCATCTGTCAACAAGCCAACACTTGCCATTGCCAAACCTCACTACTAAATCATAATTTCACTAAAGCCTAGCATTACTGCCAATACGCATCAATATCCATTGCGATAACCATTCAGTTTCATAAGTGTTAACACTAACGCAATTTACATCGGTAGATCTTATAACGTAGCAATAAGGACCATTCGTCAGTGATTATGTTCACTTTGTGACTTTGTTCCACAGAAAGCAAAAGTTCTAACAAACTACATGCCATATGATAGTTGCAACCTTGTCGGTTTATGCTCTATGAAATCGCACGCCTTGTTTTTGGATTGCTTAAAGAGTATAGGAGAGTCTCATGTTTAGAGGAACCAGGGTAACTATGACCCGATGTTTATGTTAATGAGTATAATTACTTGAGCCAGTTATTCTCTTTCAGCAACAGACAAGACAAAGAGTTCGAGCGCCGATCGCCGAGTCGATGACGCCTGGAACTACTGTAGTACTTGGTCAACAGAGCATTAAATGCGGCTGCATTTAATTTTGCAGTTAGCTTTTGGAACACCATCACAGGTTGGAATAGACATGCAAGGCTGCATTCGAAATACAGATGAGAGCTCTTCAAACTAAATACAAAATTAATTTTCTACTATTCGTTTTAGGGTTCAAAATCAAATGGCAAAGGTTAGTGGTAAAATGCAAAGCCGCATTTCGACGAAGTTGCAATTGAAGTAGCGCGCCAAACCAAATAGAACTTTGTGTAATTAAGACGAAACGGGAGCTGAGCTAAAAGTCAATTTTGAGATTTCAAGCTGAATATACCCGTCGCTCTGACGGGGCGTAACCGCGGCGTGAGAGACTGTATTTGTATGTGTAATGCACGCACACAGACGCGTGCGGTGCGCCCGTACTCGCGCTGGAGCGCACCTCACTGATTGCAATTTGCATTGCCACTTTTTGTTACTGCTACTACTAAGTAGGGTAATTCGCCAGTAACTGGCCACTTTTAATAACTGGCCGCCCTAAACTAAAAATGAATCCTATTCACCTATAAACAGAATTCATTTTAGTATAAGGTTTCAATAACTTCAATAACTGGCCACTTTATACTAAAATTAATTCTATTTATAGGTGAATATAATTTATTTTTGGTTTGGGGTGGCCACTGACTAATCACCCTATTGCGATTGAACTTTTTTACTTACCCGGCTTACGTTTAGGGAACTCGATATCGAATAGGATAATTCGCCAGTAACTGGCCGCCCTAAACTAAAAATGAATTCTATTCACCTCTATACAGAATTCATTTTAGTAGGTATAAGGTTTCAATAACTGGCCACCTTATACTAAAATGAATTCTATTTATAGGTGAATAGAATTCATTTTTGGTTTGGCGTGGCCAGTTACTAATAGTGGCCTGTTACTGGCGAATTACCCTATTTATGTACTTAGTGGTTAATACTAGTATCAAGTATTTTTTTTTCAATAATGCTCAGAAACGAAGTATAGACATGACAAATATAAATATTAACGTCTTTGTAAGGCAGGATTGGACATTCTATAGAGTAAGAGTAAGTGTATGAAACAACCAATTCAGCTAGGACTAGGGAATGCAATCTAGATCTCGCAATTTCGAGATCTCGCTAGATCTCGCACGTATTTTCGAAATTTAACCTAGTTGACAGGAAATCTCGATATATGCAATCTCGGTCGAGATCTCGATTAATATTTTCGAGATCTCGAACAAGACTGAAAGTGAAATACTTTGTTTTAAGTAATATATGACCTTAGATTCATGTTGTTCAGGCAGTGCTATTATGTGTCCGGCTTTAGCTCTATTATTGTTACGCAGTTTCTAAGTAAAGGTAGTTTAAAATAGTGGTTTAACATCGATAGCATTTCATAGAAGTAAAGTAAAAATTAAAATTGATTTTATGTTAAATATTTAATTTGTTGTTGTTATTTTCAAAATATAACATGAGGTACCTTAAATAAGTAGTATGTCGGCGGCATATCGTAAAATCGTAATCCTTGGCGTATCATGAAACGCCACCATTTCCTGATCTAATATTAACCCAGGCATATCACGATCTTCCTTATGAAAGAGACGGCAGATCCATCAGAGCAATGCATTCTTTGATATTCCTAGCTTCATAGCGGGCGCATTGTAAAATAATTGATCGAGAAATCATATACATATTTTCAATGATTTTGTAAATGACTACAGTTATGACTACGGTTATTAGAAACCAATTATAGTATGTTTAATATTCTTTCTAATGGTATGCATCACCAATTGATCAGTAAAATAGAACCCGAGAAATAATGATCAGTTGAGGTCGGTCGCCCGCCATTTACGTGACGGAACAAAATTCATCATTACTTTGTTATATGTATAAGGCTGCTATTTAACTGATCACCAGATTTAATAAAATTTAATACCAAAAAAATCTACTTTACCACCCTAAAATAATGAATGATTACCAAAATTATAACACCATTTTAATGTGAAATGATTACCAATTTTATTACATTTTACTATCCTATTAAAGGAAATGACACCAAATTAATCATTATTAACCCAAAAATTGTAAATAATTACCAAATTTCAAACCCCAATTTAATGTCAATTGATAACCAAATTTTTACATCGTGCTATCCTATTAAATAAAATGATACCAAAATAATAATTGTAAACCCAAAAATAGTAAATGACCACCAAAATTAGAACTCCATTTTAATGTAAAATTATAACCAAATTTTTAAATCTTGCTATCCTATTAAAGCAAAGCAAAATTTTCTAGTAGCATTTCGTTTCTGTATGGGTTGCAGTTCAAACCTAACCTAACCCACTTTTCTAGTAACATTTCGTTTCTGTAAGGTCCGCAGTTCAAACCTAACCTAACCCACTTTTCTAGTAGCATTTCTTATTTGGAAGGGTCGCAGTTCAAACCCAACCTAACCCACTTTTCTAGTAGAATTTCGTTTCTGTGTGGGTCGGAGTTCAAACCTAACCTAACCCATTTTTCTAGTAGCATTTCGTTTCTGTAAGGGTCACAGTTCAAACCTAACCTAACCCACTTTTCTAGTAGCATTTCGTTTCTGTAAGGGTCGCAGTTCAAACCTAACCTAACCCACTTTTCTAGTAGCATTTCTTTTCTGTAAGGGTCGCAGTTCAAACCTAACCTAACCCACTTTTCTAGTAGCAATTCGTTTCTGTAAGGGTCGCAGTGTTAACCTAGCCCACTTAACTGATAGCAGTACAAACCTAACCTAACATACTTTTCTAGTAGCATTTCAGTATGCCTGCCTAAGTTATTCGGTGCGGGGTACGGGGGTTGAGCGGGAGGGGCTAGTAATTTTGGCATCATTTTACTTTATTTGGTAATATGTATAAATTTTTTGGTATCATAGTGGTTTATTTAGGTGAAAATATCTCATTTATTTGGTCTTCAAGATTTGGTGATCATTAATGATTTTTGGTAATCATTCAATATATTTGGTACTCGAATACAATTTGAAGTGCAGTCGTAATTAAAATGGTGGTACATTTGTAATTTTAGGCCTTATTTTTTTGGTGTTCAGTAATTTTTTTTGGTAAGCATGATTTTTTTATTTTTTATTGGGTACCAATGTATTTTTTGGTGGTCATTATATTTGTAGCCTATGTATAATATCATACATCAATAAAACTTATGTTTTTGGAAAGCTAATGAAATTTTTCGTATATTTTATAATAACATTAATTGCGGTAAAGTTATAATGTATTGAGTTAGACGCATGTTTTGTCAGTACTTATGCCATCCATGCACGGTAAAAAATCATATATTTTAAATATTTTGTAAATGACTACAGTCATGACTACGGTTATTATAAAACAATAATTGCACGTTTAATACTCTTTCAAACGACATCTCACACGAACCGATCGGTCCCATAGGACTAAAGACGAACAAATATCAATGCTGGTCGGCCGCCCACTTTTTCCTTCCTTTTTTTCGACACGTCCCCCCACCCCTCCATAAAATAAAAACCGGTTTATTCATATTCTGGAGACCACGAGGAACACGTCCATTCCATACCAGTTTTAGGTATTTAGAAGAGATGTCGACGAAAATCGTGAAGGAGACGACTTTTGTTTAATTTGCCTATAGACTATAGGAATATCAGAATATCACACCTTGAGGTTTGCGCAAAATGGCTGGTGTTCGCTAGGCAGATCATGAAATGTCGGCGTTTCATTATATTCCTAGGAATATCTCGATACGCCCGATTTTACGATGTCTATATCTATGGAATTCTTAGAGATTATTGATTAAAATAACACATTTTTAGTTACTTTGTCAAATTCGATCTCGTCGAGATATTAATCTCGATCCCGAAAATCTGACTGTCGAGATCTCGAAACACCCAATCTCGATTCGGATTTTTCGTGCGAGATCTCGAATCGCCAATCTTGGTGCGAGATTGCATTCCCTAGCTAGGACCTTAAATTGCTTGACAATTACGGAGCGTGACTGTACCTAAAAATTTGGTAAACCCATAACCATGCAATAAAATATTTTTTGATTTTGATTTCTAATCTGAAATATAAAAGCCTCGGTAGAGAGTACCATTTTGTACCATTTGGAGTTGAAACTCTAGGTCCATGGGGTCCCAGCGCGCGTAAGTTGTTCGCAGAAATCGCGAAGCGTCTGGTTGACGTAACTGGTGACCGAAGAGCTGGCGGCTACCTCGCACAACGTATCAGTATTGCGATACAGCGGGGAAATGCCGCCAGCATCCTTGGTACAATGATTGGTTGGTAGGGGCCTATTTTAGATTTAAGCTAGTTATTAATTTAGTTTAGTTGTACCACTGTATATATATTGTTTGTAAATAAATGATTTTCTATTTGAAATATTAGAATCAAAAAGTTCAAAATAGATTGTACCTATGTAACTACAAAAATGTGCTCCCTCTCAACGCAAAACCCCTTGTGTCTTAGGAGGATCTAGATATTTTCACACAAGACGGTTTATCGATAACTTCTTACATCACTAGATTATCGACATTAAATGTCGACTATTGCCCATCACTTTTCTGGCTGTGTACGTATTTAGAAACTTGACTCCGCCCCTAAAATTAGTGCGATAGGGACAACTGCAGCTGAGGCGAAAAATCCTGCGTAAAAATGACAAAAATCGAGGTTTCGTAGTCCTCTTTTTCCTCCTCCAAAACTTAACCAATCGTAACCAAATTTGGAAATCTAAATGATTATGAAATTATCTGTGTCGGACCGTTTTGCTTTTTTGGCTAATTGATATCAGTTTTGAATACCACGCCTCTCATTGCGGCATAGTCAATTAGGCCATTTTGGCCATTTTTGAAGGGCTCTAGCGCCTTAAAAAACAAAAATATCAAAAAAAGCAAAACGGTCCGACACAGATATTGACAATATTAATCTGTGTTGAAAAAATCATTGCTCTAGCTTCAAAAACCACGGAGGAAAACGAGGACTACGTTTGTATGGAGAAATGACCACTCCTGTTGGCTCTTAAGCAAGCAAGTTCAAGGCTGAGTCGCTGCGTCGCATGAATCGTAGGGGTGCAGTGGTTGAATGTTAAGGGGTTCTAGTTTGGCGTATTGTCAAAACCTTGTAATGTCTAGATACTCGTATCGTATTTTCCTATAGCTATACAAATAATAAAGTCGCACCAATAAAAGTCTCCAGCGGATTTGATAGCCCACGCAGTGCACCTAAGTGTTATTTATACGTCATAATTTCATAGAAGTTTGACGTTTAAAATGATACTTGCACTGCGTGGGCTATCAAAATTGCTGCAGACTTTTTACGGTCTGACTATATCTAGATCTACTTTAAGGTTTTAAACTAACAGGTGTTATACCGATACAGAAAATCAAGATGTTGTCTATGGTGGAAAGATTAGCCAGGGTCGAACAAACTTTGGTGGCTTAGATGGTATAGAGACTATAGAGTAACTCAACTAACTCAACCATAATTCCAGAAGAGATCGTCGTTCAAATCTCGTTAGGTTCAAGAGGTTCTAATTTTTATTAAGTTTAAAATAAGAGGAAATATATTTCTTAAAAATTATCTGAACAAACGTACCTCAGATATTAACAGTTTTAGCTCTTTTAACTTCAGTCACCTTATAATTTTATTTCAAAACAAAAGATTTAAGATTAATACTATAAGTACCTAAAACCAGTCAGACTTAGTTTTTTGTTCATAAAAAAGTCACAAAATGTACTTAAAACTTTACCTGCATATCCAAAGACTTATAACCAGTTTAAGATATGTCACGTTTTTCCTTAAGCTACTTTTGCTAAGACAAGTTATTATCTTGTATTGTATCATTCGACCATACAAATGTTCTTCGATCTCGCGTTTATTAACAGTTGAGTATGGATTATTGTTGTTTATATCTCGTCTGCAGTAAATTTTTCTAATATTTGACTAATATTAGAAAGGCGAGACTATAAATCTATAGCAAGTTTAAAACAAACCAGTTTCTACACTAACGATAGACTAACGTTATTATTATTATATTATTATTTGGAGCCTTACGTGTCCCACTGCTGGGCAAAGGCCTCCCCCCAATTTCTCCAGAGATCTCTTTCCTCTCCTGTGTCTGGCCACTCCTTCAAAAAGGAGTCTAGTTCATCCCGCCATCGCCGGCGGGGTCTGCCAACTCCCCGATTTGACTAACGTTCCGAATGTAAAATACTTGTACGCATACATACCTCCGTCAACGCCCCAACAGTTTCAAAGCTATGGGCAAATAGTTTACGGAAAATATCTAGATTATCTCGGGTATCCCAGGCACTTCACGTCAACATGAATAACATGTCATGTCGCATTTTCAGCACATGTATAGTCCTGAAATTTTCACCATATGTCGGCGGCAAAAAGTCGTTATTTGTTCGCACGCTAGCCATTACCATTTTAATTCAAAACCAACGGTGAATTAATTGAATATAGGAATCTGGGAATACTGATGTTGACGTTTCGTGTATTGTCAGCGGCAAAAACAGCAGTGAACTGAATGCTGCGAATAAAAAAATAATTTGGCTCATTCAACCCCCTTTACTGTTCCTTAAAATAAAATATATTATACGATTTTGCCCCAAACCCCTTTCACATCTGTGCCGTGTGGTGGTTTAAAATATCAAATTAAAACTACAGGAAACCTCGTCCTCGAAAAAAATTCAATAAGATGACTAAAATTTGGGTCAGGATCCTATCTTACACAGACATCTGTAAGGTTAACTGGAAGAAATCCCTCAAAGAAATAAGTTCGCCTTTGTACTTCTTACTAATTGTATGTTATTTTAAATATGTATTTATGTGCAATATAGAGTTTACAAGAGGTTAATCTCTTAGGGCAAATAGTTGCTATACCTATTCCAAATTTTCTGCTTTCTACGTCAAAAGCTCTCTGAGAAAAACGCCTGTGACATACGGGCAGGGCTCCCACAAGTGATACGTTTATATCAGGAAGATTCTTTTCTCCGTTATTTTCAACACTGTTATTTTGCGTAACAACTTTCGCCGATTGTACACGTTTTTCCATATATCCCTACTTGGAATTACAATACATAAATGGAACTCCTGACGCACATTGTGCAACTGCGATGCAACCTTTACCTCGTCTCACGACTAATGTAGCTTGATCTGGAGTCGTAGCAACAACGCAAACATGGAGATAATTTGTTAACTGGTTTACATGATAGGCGGTTGTTAATAGCAATTCCTGTAAATGCCACAGGTCATACGTTCGATAGACCTGCTATATATAAACCCAGAAAAATCGTAGCGTGTGTGTGATAACGTACAAATTGTACTTCTAAATAGGCCGGTAATTTTAGCTAATTTTTGAATCTATCTTATTTTCTTCATTGTCGCATAATTTTATATGATGTACAAAAAACACACAACATACTTGCAGTTAAAAAACATAAAATAAAACATACATAGCCATAAAGCCTTTCTCTTTTACATCATAAAAAAATAAAGGACAAGCTATATATAAAAAGAAAAAGAAAATATATAGGTACTTGCGAAACAATTTCTTTACATTTTATTTACACTTAAAACGATATTAAAAAATATTATGACCGTACCCATATCAAAAAAATTAAAATTGATAATACAGCACAAAGTAAAGCAAATAAAGCATTATTATTACACGAAACAGTACCTTGTTCTGAAACATCAAAATTAGTATTAATATGTTCACTCACGTGATTCTCACTGGACGGTCCTACTATATTAGAATATAATTCTACTTCCTCTGTTGTTATTTTGCTAGCGTGTTTTTGATCTGTACATACACATTCATCACTGTATATAAACGTTGGCTTAATGTGTTTATCCACATCAGAGAAAACCTCATTTGTGTTGCTAACTTCCTCTGTGAAAGTTTTTGATTTACTCCGTCGTCTAGTTTTATTAGTATCAGTGTGTATGCGTTCATTGGCTTCGAGATTATTCTTTAGACTATCATCTGAATCGGCAAGAGACAATCTCCCTCTATTAACTTGTCTCGTGGTACCAGTGATTTCATGAGATGCAGATCCCACTTTAGGTAAGACTGTTTTTGAACTATTCTCTCGGTTCGCTTTTTCAATTTTGCCGGCAAGGCTTAATCTTGCCTTGCTTGCTCTTCTTTTTGTACTTGTACTAGTATCTTTACTGCTTTCATTATTAAGGGATAGTTTGGCTTTTCTCGATTTAGCAGTATCCTTTTCAGACTTTAAATTTGACTGGCTTGCTTGAACGTTATTGTTGTTAATGGTATCATTGCTTGCATTCATTGGTTTATCAGCATTTTCCTCAATATTTTTAAATTCGTTATTGCTTATCTGTATCGTTCTGTTAGAAGTTATAGGGTTGACTGTGATTTCATCAATGGATAATGTTGCCTTGCTTGATTGCTTGGCCTTACTGTTTTTCCGCTTGAATATCTGTAGTTTGCTAACAGTTTTAGCACCACTAGGAACATTCTTACTAGAAGTGCTTGAGTGTTCAGTTTTGGACATGCTGTTCCGCTTAAGGCATCTATCAATTGATTTTGGAGAGCTTGTGTCGTCGCATATTATCAAACCAGTTGAAGGACCTGGGAACAAGGAAGGGACGGTAAGGATGGTGGGAAGGAAAAAATAAATTTAAAAGGGTTGGGGTAAAGGAAATGGAAGGGTTAAATACCATAATAATATAATTACAATAAAATGTGCAAACAGCACCACAACTGATCACACATAACCATAAGTAAGTGGCAAGTAACCATTTATTTTCATAAATATATATTAATGGCTATACTTGTGTCATTATGTTTGTGCTTAAAGGTTCTTAAATTTTCATGAATATTTTTATAATTGGAGGTAATTTGATTGATGGAAACAAATATTTGTTTCATAAATTACCTCGTATTAAATTATGCTGTAAATAAACACGTCTAGAAAAGAGACGAACTGTGGTGGACGGGTTTCCTTATTAATTAAATTGGAAACAAAAGCGGCCAGGCCAGTTCACAATGATCAGTCGTGTCTGTGCCTGTTCAATCAATTAGAAATACAATTAAATTATAGATTCCGAGAGCACTTCGTTGTGAATTTTTTCACTGGAGGGTTTTTTTTAATTTAGCTGTATATTTAATACATGGATCGAGGAAAAAATCAGGTTCTAAATAATGTGTGTAAGGGTGGTATTCCAATTGCTTTGTCTAATGTGTATAGTAATGAGTGAGATGCAATGGCATTGGACAAAGAAATTGGACAGATGGAATACCACCCTATGATATAAAAAAAATCGCTATAATATCGCTAGAAGGTTATTTATAGTTAAGTATTGTACGTGCGAGATGCGTAGAAGTGGAAATGCCTAACAACGCACTGCATGGGAAAATAGTACATTTCGATGCTAGTGCGGAAGGTATGTCATTACTTCACGAGTACCGAGATATCTTGCCACGAGCCGCAGGCGAGTGGCAAGACTCGGGACGAGTGAAGAATGACATTTCCGCACGTGTATCGAACGACGTTTTTTAATACAGTTGCGAAAAAATAAGAAAAACATTGTTAATCGTACACTAAACAAAAGTGGTAACAGTGACAGCTCGGTTAGACGTCGTCTTTAAGTATATTACATCTATGGGCGTTTGGCAGCTATTCCGTTCCATTCAGTCAACTTATTAAGAACGGAGTTTTCAATATTGAATATTAAAAAATAAACGTGTTATAATGATGAAGAGGTAAGTAATTAAATATGAAATATGTAATATTTTTCGTATTCTTACATTAACGATAGGTTTTTATGCTGATTACGACGTTTAAAGGAAACTAATATTAACACTCATCAA
Organism: Cydia fagiglandana; assembly: GCF_963556715.1. NCBI lineage: Eukaryota > Metazoa > Arthropoda > Insecta > Lepidoptera > Tortricidae > Cydia > Cydia fagiglandana. The sequence goes on along the minus strand of NC_085944.1, from coordinate 1,060,716 downwards.
TAAGTAGTCGTGAATTGGAACAAGTATAAATTTAAAAAAATTGGAAAAGTAAAAAGCACTAGTTCGAGATAACCAACTTTCCGCACGCTAAACAGCTACGTAAAGTAGCACTTTTTGAGCAACTGTATTAAAAATATTATTTATATAATTATTGCAAAAGAAAACGTATCGTACAAGGCGGACTTAATGCCAAAAGGCATGTAAGGCTTATGTGGTGGCGCCATGGTCTTTACAGAGAGTCAATATATGATCTAAAAGTTTACTGGCTGTATAAAAGTAACAATATAATATGCTGCTCAAAGCTTATGGTACTTATAAGTCTATCAGAAATCAGATATATTTATTGTCTAAATATCCTTTTTTCGATTATAAATCAATGTATAAATTATACACGTGTATAAATTATACACGTGGGGTATTTGCCGCTGAGTTACCCTAATGCGATAGCTTACCCGAGAATTTGTGTAAGATTATCCTCATTCATAGTCATTCGCTAAATAGCTCCTTTTTCAACACGAGTAAGCAACCGAAGCTGATTCTGTCTGAACAATTTGATAAGGTTTTCCTCTTATTCTGGCGTCTGTCATTAGGCAACTTACGTGCACCAATAATGAGATGGAATTTTGAGTGCCCGTGAGATGCCTTATGAAGTAATGACACGCTTTAGGCTGCCAGTCCACTGAAGCGGATCGAGGCAGCATAGCGGTGAGCGTGATAATAGTTATTTGTTTTACAAGGGGGCAAAGTTGTTGTTTAACCGCTCGTGCTCATATTGATACTAGGGATTGCAATCCGGATTATTCGAACTTCAAAAATCCGGATTATCCGCCAATTTTTCAATCCGTTTCTAAATCCGGATTTTTAAACCCAAATCCGAATTTTCGGATTTTTTGTTAAACTACTATACAATTGCCTTTTGCACCGTTAAAATGTTCTGATTACTGCAAATACGCGTCAAGCGGGTAGAGGGGGGGTTGCCTGGCTCACTCCCTGGCCTTGGGCCTTGAACAGCCTCATGACAAGCGCGGTGTCTGTGTGACTTCACGTTAAACTGAGTGTTCGATGTTTGGCTCAGGCGTCACCGTGGCTTGGTTTTTCCGCGCGCGGCAGGCTCGTGCAATAAAAGCTGGATGCCGGATTAGTAGAAGAGCCGGCCGCATATTTTCCGCACAATGGTTTCCCATAAAAGTGATGCTAAGTCCGAATTCGATAGTCTGCCGCGGCGGAACTTGCCGAAAGTACGAAAAAGAAGGCCACTTCCGGTGCGAAAAAAGGGGGCTGATTTAACCCATCTGATACCGAAATAATAGTTATGGCAGCAGTTAGAAATTTACATGTAGACGCAGAAAAGCGAAATCTGCCAGTATTTTTTTGCCGGAAGTGCTTGGCAGACGCTCTCAAAGGTGGCCACCGGGACCCCTAATTTAACCCATCTGATACCACCATCCAGCACGCCATCACGCCAGCTGACGAAGCTGAAACGGGGAGATGGCAGCATAGCGTCGAGCAAAGCGGAGGTTTTAGGCGAGATCGAGAGGTTCTATGGAAAGTTATACACTTCGATCGCAAAGCCCGTTGACAGCTTGGTAAGAGATCCAAGAGCCAAGCTGTACGGGCCAAGGACCGGAAAACCCCTCTTTACGCTTAATCCTATCAATTCGGTAACCCAATCGATTCGGTTACCTTATCATTCGGTAACCCTATCATACTGTTACCTGATTATAATGGTAACCTTATTGAAACGGTAACCCTATCTTTGTTAAGGGTTTTTAAGAGGTTTTCATTCAGTTAAGGTTACCTTTATTATCGGTTGCTTGGTTTGCTACATTTAATAGTACATTATTGTCGAGGCTCGGAAGTAGCTACTTGCGGGCTGAGGATTAGCTTTAAACGGACGACCTTGGGAGTATTTATTTTATTTCTTTATGTATTTTATGTATTTTATTTACTTTATTTACTTTATTTTATTTATTTTATTTATTTTATTTATTTTATTTATTTTATTTATTTTATTTATTTTATTTATTTTATTTATTTTATTTATTTTATTTATTTTATTTATTTTATTTATTTTATTTATTTTATTTATTTTATTTATTTTATTTATTTTATTTATTTTATTTATTTTATTTATTTTATTTATTTTATTTATTTTATTTATTTTATTTATTTTATTTATTTTATTTATTTTATTTATTTTATTTATTTTATTTATTTTATTTATTTTATTTATTTTATTTATTTTATTTATTTTATTTATTTTATTTATTTTATTTATTTTATTTATTTTATTTATTTTATTTATTTTATTTATTTTATTTATTTTATTTATTTTATTTACTTTATTTACTTTATTTATTTTATTTATTTTATTTATTTTATTTATTTTATTTATTTTATTTATTTTATTTATTTTATTTATTTTATTTATTTTATTTATTTTATTTATTTTATTTATTTTATTTATTTTATTTATTTTATTTATTTTATTTACTTTATTTACTTTATTTATTTTATTTATTTTATTTATTTTATTTATTTTATTTATTTTATTTATTTTATTTATTTTATTTATTTTATTTATTTTATTTATTTTATTTATTTTATTTATTTTATTTATTTTTTTATTAATTTTATTAGTTTTATTAAATTTTTTTTCTTTTTTTTTTTATTAATATAATTTTTTTATTTATTTTATTACATTTATTTTATCTATTTTATTTTAATATAAACTAAATAAATTAAAACTAAAACTAATAAAATAAATAAATAAAACTTACCCACCTACCTTAGGTCCCCCAGATCTGATAATAAGATTTATAATTATAGATTTATAACACACCACACAGGTAGGTATAAAGATAAACAAAGGAACGGCAAAAAACTTGTTTGTGCTGGCTTCATAGACCGCCCATGCCAACCTCGGTTATTCAATAACAAGTTGAATTTAAGTGTGCGTAAAGATTACAATCGTTTGAACTGGTCAAAAACCTTATAATGAGGTAACCGTAACACTGGGTTTTTATTTCGGTTACCGGTAACAGAGGTTAACCGTATCTGATACGGTTACCGAATCAAAGTGTTACCTTTTCAGACGGTTACCGTTATGGTAGGGGTTTTTAGAACCGCTTCTAAAATAACCTTATGAAAAACCCCGGTTAAGGTAACCGGTTCCTGTCCCTGGTACGGGCATCAGTCTGTCGGAGATTAGGATGGCCCTGAAGCAGCTTAAGAACAACAAGGCGCCGGGCAAAGATGGAATCACTTCAGAGCTTCTGAGAGCGGGTGGAACACCGGTACTTAAAGTCCTCCAGAAGCTCTTTAATTCCGTCTTGTCCGAGAGCAAAACGCCTGAAACATGGAATAGAGGCGAGGTGGTGCTGTTTTTCAAAAAAGGTGATAGCCTATTGAAGAACTACAGACCCATCACGCTTCTGAGCCATGTCTATAAGCTGTTCTCAAGGGTCATCACGAACCGTCTCGAACACAGACTTGATGACTTCCAGCCTCCCGAACAAGCCGGTTTCCGAAAAGGCTATAGTACCATAGACCACATCCATACGCTGCGGCAAGTTATACAGAAGACCGAAGAGTATAACTTGCCATTATGCTTAGCGTTTGTGGACTATGAGAAAGCCTTCGATTCGGTGGAAACATGGGCGGTGCTTGAGTCTCTTCAGCGATGCCATATTGACTATCAGTACATCGAATTGTTGAAGTATTTGTATAGTAACGCCACCATGTCGGTCCGAGTACAGGAGCAGAGCACGAAGGCGATTCCATTGCAAAGAGGCGTAAGGCAGGGAGACGTTATCTCTCCGAAACTGTTTACTGCCGTAATGGAAGACGCCTTCAAGTTCCTGGAATGGCAAGGACTTGGCATCAACATCAACGGCGAATACATCACTCACCTTCGGTTTGCCGATGATATCGTAGTCATGACAAAGTCGATGGAGGAACTCAGCATGATGCTCGATGACCTCAACCGAGTTTCACAACGGGTGGGCTTGAAAATGAACATGGACAAGACGAAACTTATGTCAAATGCCAATGTTGTGCCCATCCCAGTCTCTTTTGGGAACTCGGTACTCGAAGTTGTTGACTCTTACATCTACCTAGGACAAGTAGTCCAATTAGGTAGGTCCAACTTCGAGAAGGAGGTCAACTCGGTTGGGCAGCGTTCGGGAAACTACGTAATGTCTTTTCGTCCGACATACCTCAGTGCCTCATGACGAAAGTCTTTAATCAATGTGTGTTACCAGGGATGACTTACGGCTCCGAAACGTGGTCTTTCACTATCGGCCTCACCTCAAAATTCAAAGTCGCACAACGAGCTATGGAGAGGGCTATGCTCGGAGTTTCTCTGCGTGATCGAATCAGAAATGAGGAGATCCGTAGGCGAACTAAAGTCACCGACATAGCCCACCGGATTAGCAAGCTGAAGTGGCAATGGACAGGCCACATTGCGCGCAGAGAAGATGGCTGATGGGGTGGAAAAGTGCTCGAGTGGAGACCACGGACTAGCAAGCGCAGCGTAGAACGTCCACCCACAAGATGGACGGACGACCTTGTTAAGGCCGCCGGAAGACGCTGGATGTGGATCGCTTCCAACCGGTACGAATGGATGTCCAAGGGGGAGGCCTATGTTCAGCAGTGGACGTCTTATGGCTGAGATGATGATGATGATACCACCATGAAACCAATTCCAGTCGGTAGGTATGGACCCTCATGTCAGGAATATATAAGTCTGCCAAGGCTTTTCCTGCCGAAACACCTTGGCAGACGAGATTATGTGAGCATGGTCACCATCGGTTACCCTACATCAACCCATCTGATACCACCATGAAACCAAATCATCCCTAAATGGGTGACACCCGGGTGGGCCGCCCCCGCCGCCCCCACCTAGCTACGCCACTGCATAAGACTATTACAGTAAATAAAAAGACTAATTTCTTATTAGAAAGTCGTTTTTTTTTATTTATTCCTGGTACCAAGAAAACATTCCCTAAATCCGGATTTTATCCGAAGTTCGGATTTCGGCGTGAAAATTATCCGAAAATCCGGATTTTGTAAAATAGATTCGGATTTGCAATCCCTAATTGATACCCGAGCAAGCGAAAGGTTCCACGAGCGTAGCGAGTGGTTCGAAAAATGGAATCTTGAGCGTTGCGAGGGTATCAAATCACGAGGGTTAAACAAAATTTGCCCCCAAGTGAAACACAAAATTTTTCACCACACCAACCCGAAGCAAATATTAAATGTAAAATATCATACAAAATCAAACCAAATGAAATCCAAATGAATGTTATTAAATATTTATCATCCAAAATCATCATCTAAAAGTCAATTCTACCAGCAAACTTAAGAAAACAACTCAAAAATTGCATTTGATTACTTTGCCTCACATGTTAATAAAATGCAACTTTGCTATCAGTTTTTGAAGTGCAAAGTAAGCCTTTCCGAGCTGGTGTGGTGAAAAAATTTTTACCTCGCTCCGCTTCAATGGACAGGGAGCGTCAAGGTCGTGATCGAAACAAAACAGGATTAAACTTAATCAAATTATAAAGCGCAGAATCGGCTCCACAACTTAAATATTCACAAAGCATTAATGCCAACTGTCCAAAATGTATACAAACAAAAAGAAACGTAATTTATTAACAATAAAACCTGAAACATGGCACGGTAATCAGTTTTATAGAGGTCACTTTGGGGGGTCAGTGAACGAGTACACTTAGGACAGGCAGACGTACAGACTTATCGGGTTTAGATGATGAGGGGTTTAATTAGAATGACCGTAAAAAACGAAGGTCCAACGCGAATCGAGTTTTACAATTTACTTATTGTATTATTTTCCTCCGGATCGAATATTTTGATCAACAATTTTTCCGTATTAATTAAGTATGAATCGTATATAAGGTGCACCAAATAAGGCCCATCGTTTATTTATTATTTATTTTTCTTTAGAAAAATAAAAAAAAATAAGTCTTTTATATGATGATAATTCTGAAATTCCACCTTATTAAGTTAAAAAACACCTCATGATAAAGTCAAACAAAAACATCACATTGTACCTAAGTAGGTAAATAGCATAATTTAATTCAATGGTACATGCGCCTAGCGAAGCCGAAAACCATTTAGTTTAGGCACCTCATTATACGAGCGCGGTCTCTCGCTTAAATATTCATTCGCGTCTAGCGTTAATATTTAACTAACTGTAACTGCCCGGACTGTAGCTGAAATATCCATATTGTGGCTCTAAAGATTTCGGAGTACTATTTGACAGCAACACGGCAGCTGCCCGTCGGATTAAAACGTGTAACAATTACTACACTTTATAAAACAAAGCCCACGTCGCATCTGTCTGTGTGTATGTTCGCGATAAACTCAAAAACTAATGAACGGATTTTCATGTGGTTTTCATCTATCAATATATATAGTCCTCCTCATCGATTTCGATGACGGCGACCTCAAAAAATTACGGATTACGCCTGTTATGGGCCCGAATGTGCTGGCTGGCCAGGCCGAACTTGGTCTTAAAGACTCTCTTGGCTCTCTTGGTCTTGGTCTTTAAGACCAAGTTCGGCCACCTATCAATAGAGAAATTATTGAGGAAGGTTTTGGTATATTTGTTAAGGATTTGTGTAACGCGTGCGAAGCCGGGGCGGGTCGCTAGTTGAATATAAAAACTACAATAATTTTGCGTTAGCTCCTGAGAAGAAGAGACCCAGAGAACCGGAACTGCAATTATAAATGTCAGATCAAACGTATACTGGTACCTCTGGCGATGTACTTGTTAGGTAACGTGTATAACAAGCTAGCTTGTTAAACAATAACTAGTTAGAACTTGGGACCTAGTCTGCGTGTTCATACCACAATAGGTTCTGTTTTGTCTCAACTAGAACAATATGGACGGATGCGCATATTGCTGCAGTGCGGAGATGCGGAAGGCATGTTTGTATAACGAACACGGACTGTTGATGAGTTACTGTTTCTATGTATCTTATCTAGTCTAGATAAAAGACTGGACAATAACTACACTACCTACACCATTGAATTTGACAGTTTAAACCATGTCTTTTCACATGTTTTTTTTAATTAAAAAATAACGGAAAGCACCAAAACAATTTTTTTTGTTTATGTGTTGTTTTTGTTTGTCCGATATAAACAAAATTAATTCATCAATATAATAGTTTTTAATTAGCTAATTTTCTTTCAACTTAATTTTTCACGTGGCACCCAGTGCCAGGTGATAGCCCCCACGGCCACAACCTTCGCGTATGTCCTTAATTGTGCGTGGGCGGAATACCTGATCGATACCATGCGTGGATTACAACTTGGAAAGTTTAATACACTTGAAAACTTTTGAGAATAGGCATGTACCTCTTACCAACCGACTCGGTTAAACGGTAAACCAATAAGTAGTTAGGTACTAATTAATTCACAAAGGGCTTCACATTTTAATATATAATAATAATAAATAAATATTATTATAGGACATTCTTACACAGATTACATAGAAAACACCCATGACTCAGGAACAAATATCTGTATCATCATACAAATAAATGCCCTTACTAGGATTCGAACCCAGGACCATCGGCTTCGCAGGCAGGGTCACTACCCACTAGGCCAGACCGGTCGTCTAAATACATTTCTAAACGTTCTTTCAAATGGACAGACAGAATGAGGTGACTCGATAGCGGAATGGGGTCTCATTAAACTTTCAATGGCTGAAAACTAGCTGACCAGTTTTCAGTAGAATTAGGTGACCATATTAACATAATGGTTACATGTTAGACGAATAATACCACCTATTATTTAGTAAATAACTAACACGAGTAGATCGAATAATCTATTAACCCAAAGTTCTTTATATCTTTGTTACAGTTCCATTTGGCATTATTAGTGAATTCATTAGTTTTTTATTTTTGGTATGGACTTTTTACTCCTATAGTGTGTGGCACGTCAGAGTAAACCTTGTCAGAATGCTCGAAAATTTACATATATATAATTGGACTGTAGCCGCGTGCGTCTTTGGCGTTCAAAAGGCATCGCGTATGCTTGTCTGCCACGAAAAAAAACTACTAGTAACTTTGCTAAGTGCCAGTGACAAGTTAGTTTTTCTCCAACAAAAATATATAGTTTAGTATTTTTCCTACCCTCGGTCAAGAAAAGAGATCAATCACCGCTTTCTTGACTTTTGTTTGACACAATTTTCCCGACTCCGATAACCTAGTTTTTGCCTAAGCAAACGTATAGTCCCAATTGGACAGTGATACATAGTCTGAAGTCTGAATTCAGTACGATGACCACTTGGCCCGTTTCGAACTGGGTTACAGAACTTCGAAATATGGCGTTAATTAGATGAGAATTCATTTGCTATTCATTAACTTTCATTAAAATTGAAATTTAACCATTCCAGTAAAGCCTACTCGTAGTTGTCCCTTTCCTAAAAGTATGAGCACCCTTTTGACATTGGTGAAATAATCATGATGGCAGCCAAAGAAGATAAAGAAGAATTGAAATTCGGTTTTGAAGGTAACCTTATACAATGTTAGTGCCTTGTTTCGTGTCAGCTTTGCGCCCGTTCGTATATTTTCCTCAATGTGTCAAACGAAAATGCTGCGCAACGCAAAAAACAAACCAGGAAATATAGTGAGTTGCCGGCATACGAATGAGGGTCGGGTCTGCCCTTGAGAGGACACTAGCGTTAGCATAGAGACACCTGTGCAGGGTTTGCAATCCGAATCCGAAATGTATTAAATTATCCGGATCTGATGAATCCGAATCCGACATATTAATAACAGGGAAACGCACTAGGTCTTGAGTAAACGATTTATTCTTGGACTGAATCTACGACAATGCATAAACCGACGCTCCTGTCCCTTTCGTGGAAAACCATCTTGACGGAGAGTGGCTCGATGACATACGCTGTCAGTTAGGGCACGTTCAAAACCCCGCTAACAATATATGAAATTAGATCTGATCCGCGGATCTACCCATACATTTCGGATCCGTCGTGCAAACCTGTGCATGACTCTCTAAGTAAAGAAATCTCGTTTGTGTACATACTCCTTACAGAAGGTTGGTAGAGCAGAAGTGAGGCTCTTCCTTTTTAACTGTTTGAGCGTCATACAATCACCATACGGGATTGTTGTGCCATTTAGGGTTCTTGCTAAATTGGAAATTCTGCAGCGCAAGTATTGAACAACCAATTTAGCTAGGACCTTAAATGTCGCAACAATCGTGTATAGCGTGATGGTACGTATATAAAGACGAGAGTTTTTGCCCAATGAATGAATGAATGAATGAATGAATGAATGAATGAATGAATGAATGTATTTATTACTAGACAACATTAGGTCCACATATTTTGAACTTAATCTACTTAATCTACATGTTAGTTACTAATAATAAATATATAAAATTGATTTGGTCCTCTGGCTCATTTGGACATCAGAGGACAATCAAACTTATTGGCATCATGCTTAAAATGCTGTTGCCACTCCCGCGCACCTTGCCTAGCAGCGAGGCAGTCGGTTTTCTTGCGCCAGACGGCATCGAAGCGACACCACTTTAATAAATTTCATATACCAGTCTTCCCAACATTGACATGGGGAATAAAAAGATCAGACTAACCTGGTTTAGGCTGTCGCTGCGGCTCGGTCGTGGTCCTTGGTGACAGAGGCTCCGTATTTCTGGAGACAATGCGCCTGAGTTCCCTGTTGTGTGCCGGGTCGTCAGGGTTCCAAGGTTGGAGGTCTTTGATGCCGTCGGCTTCAACACCCTTCATGAATACCTCGATCAGCTCCTTGCCTGTGAAAGAAGATGACGTTTGAGGATTTGCTCTATGTATACGAACCTACAACGTGTATAGGTTTAACTGTTTTACATGATTTTTCAAGCTTTAAACTACTTACACCTCTGGCTCCATCCTACTCCATTTTATACTTCAACAACACCAGCACCTCTAGCACAACTGGCCGCGACAGGCGTGAGAAGTGACAGATCGGCGCGCCTTGGCGGCTTGTCGCGTGTTGGCAGCACAACTCACGCGCGAGAGCCGCGACAAACTCGCGATCAGGTGTCACTGTCAGAAAATGACAACGATCGCGACTTTGAACTAAAATCCGTAGCACAACTGCCTATTTAGAGACAAAATATTCTCTCGTCTTTATGTCAATCCGCGAGTCGAAGTCTACGCGACTTTATAACGCGACTCGCTCTCGCGGGTGGTTTGCTTGTACTTTTTTAACTAAACTCATGATAATTATAACTTAAAAACAAGTTTGATATATTATGCAATAATATAATTTGTATAATTACTTATTGCCCTAAGGAATAAGGAAGTATGGAACAATCACTAAATGCGCTTTACGCACTCTTATATCGATTATGCACGGTGATACCTACAAGTACCACAACACACCCATCATGTTTACAACTTTAATTTCAAACAGCTAGCTTGTAGGTACTCAATTAAGTAATTAGGTACATATGGAGGATTTTTAAATTTCAATTCAGGTTTGTAAGTTTGTAAAAGTAATCCTATGACTTCCTTACACCAAACTTTCATCAACCTAACAACGGAGGCCGCTTTGCTTGTACATAGGGTTTCTGCTCGAGAATTCCCGAGGCGAGAAATCTCGAGAAATTTGTCATAAGTCGAGACGGGAAAAAAATATTCAATGCCTCGAGAACTCGAGAAATAAATCTCTTGTGATAAGTAAAAAGAAAACACGCGTATATCACATGATGTGTCTATAATGTATTTCTTTAGGTAGTTAAATAAATATAAACAATGTTTTTTTTTACATTTTCAGGTAGGAACCTACTTAAAACATTTATTACCAACCAAATAAAAAACTACCTTGATCCGTCCCCTATCGTTCTAGCTTTAACCAATTATCATGTTTTGAAACTTTCATGATTCATGACAGACATTCATGTAGTGTCTTTTTATTGAAAAACGCTTAAATTTTTTTTGTAACGAATTATAGGACCACACATGTATTACCTAACCCTTTGCCTATGTACTTATGATTGTTTTAATGTAATAAATTTTTGTCTAAGAGTACAATACGATAATATGATGCGAGATAAATTATAGGACCATGTAATAAGTGTAATAACAAATATTACAAAACTAAATTACTATTGATAAATCAAATCATCCCGATATATTCTATTAGCAAAATATTATAATTTTAGCAGCTTTATTGTTACATTGAGTAAGTACGAGTAATTCATAGTAAGTAGTAAAACTTCTGTAAGTTTAGTTTGTTTGTTTGAGTTAAATTTATTGACTTGAATATTGCTGCCTAATAAAATACCATATTGTGGTTTGTTTACATTTTGTTGAATACTTACCTAAAGAAATACACTATAGCATAACAGATCGCCGGTGAGCACGCCTGCACCTATAGTTTTTTTGTTGTTGTATTTTTTATTATTAAGTGTAATTTATGGTGTCTAAAAATGTACCATATGTTTGATTATTGATCTCACCTACGATTCCTACGAGTCTGATTTGTAAAAAAGCAAAAAAAAATAACATGGTGTTTTTTGGAGCTTTCAAAATTTCTCGAGATACTCGAGAAACTCGAGAAATCTTGGTCGAGAATTCCCGTGCCTCGAGAAATTAAAAAGTTCGAGAAACCAGAAACCCTACTTGTACATAAATGAAGCCGATGAGGTGGGTAGGTACAAATGTTCAAAACAAACAATCCGACTTAGTAAGTAAGCCATAGTCTTAGTAGTAATATTTAGGATCACGGTTAGATGTCTAATTTCAACAATCTCTTACTATTTAGGTACCGTTTGGAACCTTCCTCGACTTCAACAAAACATACCTACATGTGGCCTGTGCCCGCTGCATCGTACTGTAACAGAATGATGTAATACGTGGCTATAACAGGATCATGTCCGGCTCAAAATCATGCTTTGTATGAAATATCAGTCAACTCCCACTAAACCATTCCGTCCCCTGCCAACACCATACCGTGACGTGACTGGACCGAGCCGACCAACAATATTTTGAAGGAGTCATTACGTTCATGTCATAGTCTGCGTAGGTAGCATAGGTACGGTTATCATATGGTCTACCATATTGAAACTCCTCTAAAACATACCCGTGTTCTAGATGTTTCACTTCATGTTTGACAGGGCCTGATACGATCATGCTATGATATGTTGCTGTCAACATTAGGTATGAAGTGGGCCTTGGGGAGCTAATTAATAATGGCTTCTAGGAGTTCTAGGTACTTACCTACCTACTTTATTTTTGTTTCTTTTCAGGTAAATATACAGGAGAGAAAAAAAACAATATTTAAATTAATAGTATATTGCTTTGCCTTATATATTCTTGCAATATTCGACTTCTTATTATTAAACCTAATATATGTATATTAACATCTAGAACCACTATAGAGAAATTGTAAGAATCTTCTTTATTACCCTTGAAAAGTATTTTCTCTCTTCCTTTTTCTTCGACATGCGGCGTAGGACAATTAAATATCACCCTGGAAAGAAAATTGGTTTGTAAACAAGACAATAAAATATGGTCATGACTTCATCAAGGACTATGAAATAAGCTTTTCATATCAATTTGTCAAATCATAAACAGTTAGGTACACAGTACACACACATGCCATCCATTATTGGCACAAGAAAAACTATATGAAACTTATTTGAGAGTTACTGTGGCAGCTTAGATAGGTACGCTATAACCATTAGAGTCATTATTAATAGTTCACTTCCTCGGTAGCGCTTCTCACATCTTAGTTAATTTAGAAAAGGGGACAGCTCGGCGTTTGAAACCTACAAGCTTGCCTAGTGTGTTTCTTTTCCTGAATCTCCACTTCGGGTCCTGTTGGCACGTTCCTGTTAATAATATTTTCCTTTGGGTGCCGGGATATCAATCGTGTCTAGGATAATGCTGAACTTATTCTGAAAAAAAAAAACTATTTACAACAGGAATATGAGAACAAAAATATTTTATTTTAAAGGTTTATTAAACAGAAATTTTTAAACAATATATATTTTAAGGAATATTATCAATATTAAGTATATAAGGCTCTATTACTTACATTTTTTCATATTTTTTCCCGTAATTAAATGTTGACAAAATTTGAAAGTTCCTTGGCTTTGACAGGAAAAACTTAACCATCGACAAAAAACTAGATTTTTTACCACCAAAGAACGAATGATTTAGCGCATCCCTGGTTTCCGATTCAGTGTTGCCACTTGCAAATATCGATTTGTTTAGACTTTGATTTCGCCGGGTAACACTAACGAGTCGCGCCGCGACTTTGAGTTCTCTACGCGGCTGTTGCAGTCGCGGGTACAAGTTATGCTATGGAAATCGACAGATTTGACAGCCGCGGAAATGGCGACTCGAGTCGCGGTCTAAGTCGCGGATGCAAGATGTGCTAGAGGTGCTGTTGTAATTGTATACACCGGATATCAATGTTCGTTGATATTCGCAAATTTTTCTTTGATAAATAAAAATCTCAGAATATCGATTTATCGAGGGTTTATATTTTTTTACTTCGCTCACGTTCTATCGGTAATTACTTTAAACCAAATATGTTATGAAGCAATTATTGCCGTGAGTGGTGTGGTCAAGGCGTGACCACCTGTCTATTAGAAAATTATTTTCTTGACATGAAAAGCGCCATTGATCTGATGGGCAAGGCCGGGCAAGGGTATTCTCTTTTCTCACGTATAATCTACAACTAATTTCAAGGGTTACACTAATCGTACCTTCTCACCTGATTGATTGACAATAAGGAAATCCCGCACAAACATTCAAACTTGTATTCAACTACATTTGGGGAGCTAATGTGAGGCATTTTAAATTGTTTATACGACAACGGTTTCACTCACTTGAATTTTTAGTCGCTATTATTGTAGCCAATAGCGACTAAAAAACCGTAGCGAAACCGTTGTCGTATAAACAATTTAAAATATGTCTCACGAAAGTTTAATATCGATTGTGAGGCATTTTATAGTATACTTATATGCGTATAGATTATTAGAGGCGAAATCTCTACACGACAGCTGTGATTCCAGAAATATGACAAGACTGTTCCCATCAGGCATTATAATACCTTAATGTTACTGTTATAAGGCAGCGACAACACCAACAGCACAATTACGGCTTTCCCACTTTAATGTACATGTAGCATAAGGATTCTTTTAGGCAGGGAACGCCACAATTTTCCTCTAAAGAAGCGTAATATCGAATACTATAAATTTACTGCTCAAAACGCGCAACTAGCAAAAGATAGTTATGTTACGAATTCACTTTTAGTTACTAATAGTTACACCATTCCAGACCTTTTATCGAACACGTATAGGTCGCATTTACACGCCCAATCACGATGACGACCTTCTAAATCCTATGATAAATTGATCATAATCAAAGATCGTCGTTCCAATTATGTGTATGTGTCAATGCACGATTCAATTGTGATCAAAAGTCATAGTGTGAAGGCATACCTACATTTTTCACTTGTTACCATTTTTCCCCATATAATTTAAGGCAGTATTCGACAAGGTTAGGGTTCAAGCTTTTTCGGAAAATATATTACCTATATATTGCCTCTCTTAGGGGATAAAATTGACATTCGAGTAAAACCCACACACAATAAACGACACCTGTCTATTACTTACAAGGTCACATCCTTAAAAACCGGACAAGTGCGAGTCGAACTCGCCTACCGAGGGTTCCGTACTATTTAGTATTTGTTGTTATAGCGGCAACATAAATACATCATGTGTGAAAATTTCAACTGTCTAGCTATCACGGTTCATGATACAGCCTGTTGACAGACAGACGGACAGTGGAGTCTTAGTAGAGTCCCGTTTTTACCCTTTGCATACGGAACCCTAAAAAACACAAAAGTGAAAAGTGAAACCACAATAGGTAATTCACTTTAGTTGTCATTGTTATTGTGTCTAGTCCACATTTATTTGCACCACATGACGTTCGAATAAACGTCATAGCGGCTACGATAGGACGTCATAATTAACGCTCACTTTAACGCGTGTCTAGATTTTCGGCATGTGAATTACAAGATGTCTGCCGGTTTTGGCGGAGCCAAGGTCGCGGGAAAAAATATCGCTCGTTTTGAATAAAATGCATTAAATTTCAATTGGTCGTGTTTGCATATATAGGTACTGCAAATTAATGGTCATTGGTAACCTTTGTTGTTAACGTTAGCATAACGCATTTTTTATTTGTTAAGAAACTGTCATCTACTTAACCTTAATTAATTGGACTTTACTTGAATTTATATATACCGGGTGTGGCCTGTAATATGAGCATAAAATTTAACTGTAGGCTGTACTCCTTATACTGATCAACATTTGTTCAGCGACTTTCGAAAATAACTTGTATTTTGATTTTTAATACACTTTAAAGGTTATTCAAAGACGCCTAGGCCAAGAAATAAGAAGTTATAGAGGGAAATGCTATTAGGAACACAATTTTTGACTCCGTAACTTTGTTTGGACTAGTTAGGAGGTGAACATATCAAAAGTCCCCGGCCGTAGCCCCGGTGCTGGGGGGGAGAGGGGGGAAAGAAGGTCTCATTTTTCGGTTTTTCACTAATATCTTGGAAACTTTGCGTCTTAGCGACATGACTACTGAGACAAACCAAAAGCTGATAAAATTTGTTACAAGTTTTATTCAGTCAAGTTTTTCGATATCTTGAATAGTTTTTGAGATATCCGCTCTTGAAAGTTTATTTAGGGCTTTCAATTTTATCTTGATATCTACATTAGTGAAGCTGCTAGGCCGTGTTTGGTATCATTTTCGTATAAATCGTGGGTGCTGAATTCATTTTTGGTATCACATTGACACCATTCCTTAGAAAAAACATATAAACTTTAAACAAATACCTTCTTTTTTTTAATTCCTCTTCACGCTTAAACCGCTCAACCAATTTAATTGTAATTTGGTATACAGATATTTCGAGTCCCAAGACAGGACATAAGATACTTTTTATCTCAATAATCATCCTTTAAAGTTATGAAATGGAGTATGGGGAGAATTCAACTTCGTCGACGAAACTGAATTCCTGAGGTAAATACTGCTTAAGGTAAAGTTTGAAGTCATGTTAGGTATCATTTTCATCTAAATCACAGATGTATACCATCCTAAATTTCACCTAAACCGGTTCAGCGGTTATTGACTCCTCATACAAACTTCCACCCCACTTTTCACATCCTCAAAAGATGCTTTTGGTTATAAAAACCATCCTATGTCCTGTGTCGAGACTGAAACTATTTCTATACAAAATTTCAACGAAATTGGTTCAGCGGTTTAAGCGTGAAGAGGGATTTTTAAATAGTACATTATTGCAGAGGCCGGGAAAGGGCAATTCGTGGATGAGCTTCGATTTTGTCGGACGACGCGAAGCGGAGTCCGACAAAGAAGACGAATCCACGAATTGCTATTCCTGCCGAGGCATATATAGTGCTTTTCTCCAAACATGCGAGGAAATAGGTTAAATTATAATTATTTAAGCATCAAATCAAACCTTCACATCCAAAATGTCAAAAACAATTTCCCTCTTTAATTAATTTTTAAAAGTTAAAGGCACAAACTTATTCTGCCATTCAGTACCATTCAATATTCGTTCATTCAATATAATTGTGCAATATAGTTGGTCAAACCAATTTTTCAGTCAGTAAGAACCAGGAAAACTATACCCATCCTTTTCTTTTGGGTGCTAGTACTAGTGTAAGACAAAGATAGTATGATTCTTTCTGTCTATGTTTGAAATGAGAAAGTCCATTGACAAACTATATAAGCTTTATGAACACGGATGAGATTAAAAAAAAAATATATAAATAATCTTTGATTTTATTAAGCAGTATTTGCACGATCAAACACGTGAAATGATAGCTGATCGGGTCGTGTAGAAGCGGCTCGCGGCAATAATAATTGGCTGTTTGCGTTTTTTATTATTAAAAAGTAAAAAACACTACAGTAATAAGTTATTACTGTAGTGTTTTTTTACTTCCCGTCCGCTAGAACAGGACAGCGATAGTTTGATTTTTTAAAATTAGAGTTTGACATTAACGGATAACTTCCCGTACTATTTTTGCTACAATAAGGTGAACATTTCCGAGCATATTGGAGAAAAATATATTTTTTTTAATTTTGGTCATACTTGGGAATAGTGTCAATGTGATACCATAAATGGATTCAGCACCCCCGATTTATACGAAAATGATACCAAACATGGCCTAACAGCATCACTGATGTAGATATCAAGATAAAATTAAAATCCCTAATTAAACTTTCAAGAGCGGGTATCTCAAAAACTATTCAAGAAGAAGAAAAACTTGACTAGATAAAACTTGTAACTAATTTTATGAGCTTTCGGTTTGTCTTAGTAGTCATGTCGCTAAGATGCAAAGTTTCCAAGATATCAATGAAAAACCGAAAAATTCGACCTTCTTACCCCCCTCTACCCCGCAGCACCGGGGCTACAGCCGGGGACTTTTGATATGTTCACCTCCTAACTAGTCTAAACAAAGTTACGGAGTCAAAAATTGTGTTCCTAGCATTTCCCTCTACGTTTTTTGAGCATTCATTTACTGACCTAGCCGTGTATTATGAATTTTGTTATGTTTAAGGCTTGACAAGCAACGTCAATCACAATGATATGGCGTGGCGATAGCGTCCATTGAAAATAATATTTATTTTGTATAAAATAAAAGTAAAATAGGGAGTCTAAATACTTCATAATTTTTAAAAGTTGTTGAACAAAAGTGTCATCATTTCAGGAGTACAATCTATGTTTTAATTGTTTGCTCAAGTTACAGGCCACACCCGGTATATCCCAACAAACAATTAGGTGACACTTAGCACTTATTTTATCACCTAAAGACATATAAAGGCTGTAGAATAGCTGTATACTCTAAGCTTACAGGCTCTGGTGACATCAAGGTCTTTAAGAGGTCCATGTATAGCTTTAAGATCCACAGTAGCCGTTTTGGCCGCTATAATGGATCTTAAGCAGCTAGTGTTATAGCTCAAAGTGAATTCTACCACCTTAACATCTATATGAGTAATAAGCAGCTGCAATTTTCACTTAAGGTTCTAAACAGGCGATAAAAACTCTTTTATAGCTCCGTTACTCGCAATCGCTTCTTAACTCTCTTGTCTCACTTACAGTCGAAAAGAGAAGTTATGAGTCACTTTTATAGATCATGTAGTCGCAGACGGGCGTTATTCAATACCTTAGTACATCTTATAGTGTTATTAGAGTCTTACTTACAACCTAAGCCTATAGCGCCACGTTAATATGACCGATGAATCAATAAGCAAAACAAAAACTGTTAATTAGAACGTAAATACTTAATAAAAATCGATACTTTTACTCAATATAGACATAATGTTAGTATTGTTGTATTTAAAACCGGACTTCACGTATATTGTGTAATTTTGCGAAAATTAAATACGGTGGACCACAATTTAAAAAATATTATATTCAGATAAATATGCAAAGGATTAGAGGCCCTTTAAAATTTTGTTAATAATACATATAGTTATTGACAGTGTAATTAATTTCGCCATCATAAATCCGCAGATAACACCGGCATCAGTGAACTAAAATAATTATTTGCTTTTATTTATCCGCCATTACATTTCACTTCAAGCTGTCACAGTGCAAGCTTACAATAATAATACAAAATGGAAACATCTGCAATCAAAGCAGGCAGGGCTAAGGAAAAAATGTGCAATTACCTTCTTGAGTGTTACAAATATTGACTTTAAATGCTAATATACCATCTAAAGCTGAAAGTATCATCTATATAGCTCTACACTACTACTCAAACAGTTAGTAGTCGCTTATTTGGCACCCTTTTAAATCCTAAGTTGTTAATCAAGGCTATTACAGCACTACTTTAGCGCTCTTCTACTACAACAG
Source organism: Cydia fagiglandana (assembly GCF_963556715.1). Lineage (NCBI taxonomy): Eukaryota > Metazoa > Arthropoda > Insecta > Lepidoptera > Tortricidae > Cydia > Cydia fagiglandana. The sequence goes on along the minus strand of NC_085944.1, from coordinate 1,041,766 downwards.
TTTGTAGTCACCTATATGCAACCCATATAGCTCCTAAAGAATTAATTATCACTATTGTAGCTCCACTATACCGCTCTTATGTCTCTTTTTTTATCCGCTAACCCTACTGTAGCACTGTTATAAATCTTATGGTGATAAAATTTGTGCCCAATCCGGGGTTAAAACGGGGTTATAGCCGGCTATAACTCCTATTTTTAGAGCACTAACTACACCTAAAGAGTAAATAGGCGCTTATATAAATCTCTTCTAACCCTTAAATTTAGCGCCTAATGTTAGTTGGGATATGTTAACAAAATTGTTACTAAGCAACGATTATTTAGAGGCTTTTCATTAAGCCATTTCATGCCTTGGCGCGTTGTAAAATCCATGGAGCATCCATTATTTATGTACAACTTTTCCAATTAGATGACATACTGATCTCAACATATCGCTTCCTTTTCGCCAAGTAAAAAATGGCCTGATTGTATAGGAGGTTCTTAAGTGTTTAGTGTGCTTACCCTTGGTAATGTTAGCCGAGTACTGCTTGATGGCGATCTTCTCGACAGTACTCTCCAGCCCGAAGAAATTCGTCACGTCGAGATGGGCGCTCTGCTCGAAACACGTCCAGTTCGGGTTCTCTGGGTGTACCTGAGAACAATACTTTTCTAAAATATATAAACACTAACATTCGTTATCGTTTACTGAAGTTGACAAGCCGATATAATGATGGTATGATGGAAAGGGACAAACGATTATTATCGGCTTGTGAACTTTAGTAAACGTTTATGAATAAGGGGGTAATTCTTCAAGTTTATATAAAGTAAAACTCGTAAAACTCGTGTTATAAGATAAGATAAAAAGATAAAAAATAGTTTATTCAAGTAGGCATATATAGTGCGCTTATGAACGTCAAATAAACCTAAACCGGCTCCAACCGTACACCTCTGCCCCGAGAAGATTTAAATCCCCCCTCAATTGGAAGAGGGTATATGTCACTTTAGAATGCTTTTGCTAGCGGTTTAGGGGCTCCAAAACCCTTTGTCACATTCAGGTCACTGAAATAGGGTCAAACAACAAAACGTTTGAAAAGCTATAAAACTACAGTTTCCGTCGGAAAAAACCTCTACCGTTTTCAAAGTCAAGCTGTATTTCGGTCTGTTTTTCGGGTGTTAATTTACAACACTAAGAAATATACCGTCTGGACGCCCTATAGGTACCGCTTAGCTGGAGAGACGAAGTGCAAAGAGACCTTATTAGCTAACTCGGCGCAGTAGACTGGACAGAAACTGCTTTAGCCACAGTAGCATGGCAGTATTTGATGTCGGAGACCAAGAAGTCCAAGAACCACTTCGGGTCGATGCGCCACAGCAGTAAGTAATCATAACTTTTATTCGGACTATTTCGCCGTTCGTACATGTTGAGTGATTTCGCACCCAACATACGTAGCTAACAAAATTATTATTAAATGTGTATGACTGTAACTGCAATTTTAATTTCAAACATCCACAAAATACTCGCATGCTGGGCTCTTATTATTCATAAAAAACCGGGCAAGTGCGAGTCGGACTCGCGCACGAAGGGTTCCGTACCATAATGCAAAAAAAAAAACAAAAAAAGCAAAAAAAAACGGTCACCCATCCAAGTACTGACCACTCCCGACGTTGCTTAACTTTGGTCAAAAATCACGTTTGTTGTATGGGAGCCCCATTTAAATCTCTAGCTATCACGGTTCGTGAGATACAGCCTGGTGACAGACGGACGGACGGACGGACAGCGAAGTCTTAGTAATAGGGTCCCGTTTTACCTTTTGGGTACGGAACCCTAAAAATATACAACTTTAGCTGCTGTCCCTAGGGTCAGCTCCGCCTATGTTTGCATTTATGCATGGTTGGAAACTACAAAATTATTCCGTGGATTTTGTGGAAATGATGATGTCATAATAGACTTTTTCATGACTGCAAATTATCGTTATTGTACGTGGGCGAAACAGCGGTATTTTACACGCAGCATAAGTAGCTAAATGAGCAATTTTTTGGATTATTCGTATTTTCTGAATCTGAACAACAAAGTTACTTTGTGTTCAGATAATTTGAATACCTACTTAAGCCATGCTGCTATCTGTACAGCAGAAGCAGCTATTCAAACACATTTTTATTTCTAAACTAGATAGGTACAGTCAGCAGCAGAAGTTGCTAAGCGGGCCAAGTGTTCAAAATGATCTTGACGCGACTTTATTGTTGAGAGAATAAGAGCGCGTCAAGGTAATTTTGAACACCTCACCCGCTTAGCAACTTCTGCTGTTGACTGTATTACGGTTTAATCTGCATAATTTGTGCTGACATAAACTTGATATTATATTGCACACAAAAATATTAGCAGAGCCAGCATAATATAATATGTGCAGTTCGTTCTGTCAAATATGATTAGAATGTACCTGTCGAAGTTCAAGTCATAATTTATATTTTTTATCTGTGCTGAGCTCCCGAGCGACTAAAGTTTGAAGATCAGAAACTTTTATCACTTTGGCAAAGTTGGAAAGAGTTCGGAGTAGAAATAATTCTTTCGTGTTACTGCAGCTGTTTCAGGCTAACAAACTTATAACAAAATAAGATTTTTTCAAAACAACTTTATATGTAAATTTTGCTTATTTGAACAGGGGAACTGTATTTTAAACTAGTAGGTACGAATCGCTTATTTGATGTAATTATATTTAATTTAACTTCGCTTTGCACCAAAGTTACTTTACTTGACGTTGACTCAGCATGCTATTTTATTTTACTCATATGTGTCTCCATGTCCCAACATCTCGTCACAACATTTGTATTAAGAGATTAAGCTGAGTCCATTCACCTTTTCCTTTGCCTTTTATAATCACCATAATTACGCAGTCCACAAGACAAAAATGAATTGATTTAAAATCCCCATAGTCACATCAGTCTTGTTAAGAACAGTTACAGCAGAATTTCTCGTCAATTTGGAGGCAAGTTTCGAATTTATTAATACCTAGCCCAGTTGTTTCCCACCGCTGAGCCTTCCCTCCCTTCCTTCTCCACTATTCCCCGTGTTGATCAAGATCCCCCAACCCCGCTGAAACCCATAAAATACTTATAGGTCTGCCTCTATCACAACCAGGGTTATTTCCAAATTGTTATATTAATCGGTTCAAAGCCAAATTCAAGAAAACATTAAAAGCCCAACTTCACGCCTTCCCAAGGAACAAAAACGTAGATTTATCTTTCAATATCCATTTGTATCCATCTGAAGTTGAGCGTCGAATTTTACGCCATCCGTCAACGTCAGTCTGCGGCAACAATGATTTTCATTTGTGATTTTTTACACTCGTGCTTTGTTATGGGGAATTTCCACAACATTCGTGATGCACCTATTTCTTTTACGCATATGACAAACAAGTACACTACACAAATCCCGTTCATGATATGAATTGGGAGGGTCAAAAAACTACCAGTAAATAGGTATTATACTTATAGGTAACTACGCAGGGGACTAACGCAAATCGTTTGTCACTCGGAAATTTATGATTCTGTGCACGGCAACCCCAAAATTTGACAGGAACAATGCCCATATTTGACGTAGTCCCTTCTAGACATAACATAGTCTGGCATAGTGGCAGTCATAGTGGCATGGTCTGGTTTAACTTGCACACAACTAGCAACAGGTCTTAAAAACGTGTATAATACGAATAACACTAGACCCTACTCGTAGTGTCGTGTTCCTGCCGGTGAGTAAGTTTGCCAGAGCTCAACGAGGGTGCGGAGTGTTAGGGTCGGCAACGAGCATTTAAATCACCTCTGGAGTTGCAGGCGTCCATAGGCACGGTGACTGTTTACTATCGGGTGGGCCGCATGATTGTTTGCCACCGACGTATAAAAACGGTATGACCCAACTTTCAATTCATGTTCAATGACAAATCGTATTGCTTCAAACGCATGTTTACAATCAGTATTGACTTACGCCGAGACGCTAAGCGCTACCGTCGTGTGTAAACATCTTATCATTTCAAAGCTATCATTGCTATCAGCTGTGCAATTAATCTAGGCGGCCCTGGCATGGATAGAAAGCGGAAATAGGGGAGTTTGTTTATTTCAAGTCATTCTGAATTTCTGTCAATACCAAGTTGGCGATAAGATTAATTGTTGCAACAATTAAAATAGATAAGATAGAAATGTTAGAGCAAAATCCTTAATCGCTGAAATTTATCATTTGTTATAGTTATATGAAATGTCCCCGTAAAGTGACCCGTATTTGAAGTGACTCGAGTTAAATGCTACACAACGAATGCTACTGCTTTTCACAAAACGCGCTCAATTTTATTAATCTCGATTTTAACTCTGTCAGTCTGTCACATTGTTGCGCAAATATATCCTCGGGAACGTGGTGCCGTATCTCCCTAACACAGCGTATGTCCTCGCAAATAATGTCTAAAATTTAAATTTAGTTATTGATTTTGTAAATATCTGTTATTCAAACACAATGTATATTGTAAATGAATGAATAAACGAAATGAAATGAATGAAAATGAGTTAAAGCGACAGGGTCGTAATCGTAAATCCTGTCGAGTTTTCTACCAGTCGTCCAATAATTACCAATTTTGTACTAAAATGATAGATTGGACAAATTAGGGCAATTGCAGTTCGTAATTTTAGTCTCGTTTAGTTCGCTAGTTTTTTTACCAATAGCGCAGATCTATCTCTTTTCATTACGTACTAAAACATAAGATAGTATAAAAGCACACGATAGTCTTAACTATTACTTTTGATTTTATTCCTGATTTATTCTTAACATTACATTGTAACATTATTCACTGAATACGAATGAGAACCTTAAGTAGAGACTTTGTTGATAGAATAAAATCCATTCAATACGTTAGAAGAGTACTAAAATATCACATAGTTGCGCGTAGTAGTGTAAAGAAATATACGCTGATATCAGCTAATTTCCTCAAACGTCAATTTTCTTTTGACCATCCGAACCATTGCTTCTAAAAGTGAAAAGGGAAGGCTATTGAAATCTGAACAAGTGAGAATTGAGGTACTGTCATAATATGTTACTCTTCGAAGGCCGCAAAACTATGTGACACGCTCTTATGGCTCTATTAAGGGGCTACCCAACGATAATGACCTTCGATCTGAATCCATTAGATTTCTTATGTTTTTTTGTAGCTTATTATATTAACAGCGGCGGTAACGGCTTTAAGCAATATAGTATACCATATTTAGTAAATATTTACTTCAAAGTTCGTTGTCTTCGAGATATTTGGCATCTGGCATTTGGCAGATATTGAACAATTTTAGGCTAAAAACTGGTTTTCTGGCCATAACTTTTGTGCGAACCCAAATATGTAGATTTCGTACGTGTAAGATCCTTCACTGAAACTAGATACGAAATAAGTGTTATTTTAGACAATGTTTAAAAAATTCATAAAAAAAACATAGTATTCATTTCTTTCAAAGTCCGGTGCACAAAACGGGAGATAAAAGATTGAAAAACCGATAACCGTTTGTCTTATAATTCTATCTGTAGTGCAAAAAAAGGACATTCAAAACTTATCAAAAATCGATGAAAACCTCGCGGGTAGCCCCTTAATAAGATCGTGTCAGATATTTTTGCGGCCTTCGTTGTTTAAAATATTATTACAGGCGACTTTACACCACTTACTCCGTCGACTCAGCGATCCAAAATGAGACTTGGTCTCCGACACAAGTCAGCGCCACTTTTCTCGGTCCTGTGCGACCTCCCGCCAATTGTTGACTGTGCACCACAAAAACGGAAATCTGACACGGCGGTTGTGTCCAATCCAACTTTTTACGGCCTGCGATTGAAAAAAGTAGGGTAGAAAGGGGTAATGGGGATCACTTAAGCAAGAATTAAAATAAAAAAATAAAATGAAACGAAATCTTTATTGCAACCGCCTCATAACAAAATCTACTTAATTGACTATTATTTGAGATCAATAATCGTCACATTACTAATCATCTTTGGCAAATATAAATAATAAATAAATAAATAAATATTGGGGACATCTTACACAGATCAACCTAGCCCCAAACTAAGCAAAGCTTGTACTATGGGTGCTAGGCGACGATATATATACTTATATAGATAAATACATACTTATATACATAGAAAACACCCATGACTCAGGAACAAATATTAGTGTTCATCACACAAATAAATGCCCTTACTGGGATTCGAACCCAGGACCATCGGCTTAGCAGGCAGGGTCACTACCCACTAGGCCAGACCGGTCGTCAAATATGAAAGTTACAAAAATTAACTGTTTTGACTCCCATTGCACAGAGGTATGGGCTATTGTGGTCACCTTGCGGGTAATGAGGATCATACAAAAATCCATCTTCTTCTATAAGTTTCACTGCTTTTTCCAATGTGTCAGAAGACCAGGAAGCTTTTGTGGTAGTTCTGACTCGTACTTTCGGCATCTGAAACCAAAATAACAAATTATATTATACCTTTTACATTGCGGGCAATGGGGGTCACCTGATCCTCATTACCCACAAGTATTTTATGAAGAAAAAAAATTAACACATGATACGTGTTAACAGCACGCGAGATTTTACTATGAAATCGGTACACTTAATGCACAAGTAAAGACATAAAAAAGTCACATATAAGTACATCAATAATTATAGTACTTACCGTCTATTTTGCGTACGTAAAAATTTACATCGGCGAGCCGCAAAAACAAAACACACCTCTTAATCCCGATGCCGTCGCCATACTGGCGCGGCGCTGTCGCAGCGCTAGCGCGGGGCCAGAGGGGGGCGGGAACGCCCGTAAACGTATTTCTAGTGTTTGTAGTTTTGGAGATGTGTGGGTGACCACCATTACCCGCTGACTCCCATTACCCGGTCTTCCCCTACCTATAGTACCAACTACCAACCACCAACCAACCAACCCAAGTACCAACTTTATATTTTTATGTCCAGTCACATTGTAAATAGCGAGCTCCATTCGTACGGACTTAAAGACGTAAGAAATAGGGATCAAAATCGTACAAAAAACCCTTTTATAGGCTCATGAGACCCAGTAGTATTTTATTTTAGTGCTCCCACGCGTTCCATCGAGCTGAATCCTTTCATCCTTTTGTTTTCCCTGAAAATAGGCGTTTATTTCTGGAATGGTCGTAAATCTCGGGCACTCTAGCGTAAATCATACACATTTAATTTTTAAAGCAGTTAACACCCTGTTAAGTGGGTGTTAGCCTGTTAGGGTGCTAAAAATATCTGAACTCGTTCTTAAGGTACGTCTACACTTGCTGGATTTCATTTAGCGTGGGTTTTAAATGTATTTTTAGTACAGGGGAAGCTTTGCGTATCTTATCAGGTTTTCCTATTATTAAAACGAATGAAATGAAAATGTTTGAGATATTTTTCTATCGAGCGAAAGTCAAAAAACTCAGTATTCGAGTAGCTGAAGTCCCATGGTTAGAGAAGCTTTAAGATTGCTAATTAAATTTTTGTGATCTAAAAATGCACTACGACTTTCCAAAAACTCTGTGTCTGAGCGAACTGCACCTTAAGATTTTAGGGGTGTAAAATTTAAGGCATATCTAACCACACCAGATGCGTAAATAGGCACATGCCAGCCCCAGTTGTCTTGTCGAAGGTTTCTTATGCTTTCTTGCAAGTCCGTTAGTTCGTTAAAATGCGATGCACATCGGAGAATTATGAAGTCACAGGATGCATTATTCCGCTTCCTCCAGCCAGTTACGTTTGTTATCGGGTCGTGATGCAATGTGGAAAGCGATCGCCAATGTCAGACGTTGCTCTTGAAATGGTACTGGTACTGATCCGCTATTTTTAAGCGAAAAAATGAGGTAATTCTCAATTTTTCCGATATTTTTTCGAGTAGAATTCCCAATTCCTCGAAGACGCTTAGAATTATAAGATTTTTTTTGGGTTTGGAAAGGTAAGTTATAATGTCTTCTTCTATCCTTTTAAGTTTATTTTAGTACCATCGCGTTACACTCCTTTTGCTATTTTGCGATAACATAAAACATTTTGTGTATAATCCACAAGTGTCAAGTAATTTACTTAGATGGAATAGCCGGAATAGGTAAAACAAAAGTAGGTCAACACACCTGGTGCTCTCATAAAAGTAAAGGCGCATTTTAGTAGCTAAAGTAGGGCATGTCCGCCGAATGCACCCGGGACGCTGGACCAAACTAGCCACAGGATGAAACTCGTGGCAGAGGAAGACCAAAACGGAGATCGCGTGTGGAACAGTGGAACACTCTTATCGGTAAAAAAAACTAAAAATCAATATTTAATTATCCCTACTGAATTTAAGGGATAATAATGTGTTGTTGTAACTGCCCATCATGCCCATGTGTTCTTTTGGAGCGAATGGGATGAGAAGTTTACCTAATACATTGGATAATTATTAACCTACATATATAGATCAGACTTAAATTTAATAAACCATTTTGCATCAATGTCCTACTGCAAAAGTTCCAGAAACGGATATCCTGGATCTTAAGACTATTTAGATAATGTCAGCAAGAAATGTTATCGTGTAAGCCCTGGGAGAGAGATTTACAGGAATCTTAAAAAACCTACGCTTAAGCCCTTAAAGATAAATCGCAGCGTTTTAGGAATTGTCTTTTATAGCAATAAGTACAGGCAAACGTTCGTAATATAAATCCCATTAGAAGATATGTACGTGATTCCTAAAATGTTTTAGAATTAATGCCATCTGAAGTATGTACCTGAATTTACGAAATCGAATTAGATGCTGTGATTTAGTGTCTTCAAGATTATTACTAACGTGCTACGGTAAATATCTACATACATTGTAAGCATGGAGGCAACATTGGGTTATTGGATATATTTTAGGTATTCTAAGTTCCAATATAAAGTACTCAGAAAGAATCATGTTGTTATTCATTAACTATTAATGTTACCCCAAATATTAATCTACTGTTACTGCCATTTATGGAGAGCCAGACTAGATAATATTTGTCTACAAAACACGAATAAAATTGTCCACAACTTAAAAGCTTATTAAACCCAACTAGGTGAATGCAACCTCGAAGCTAACGTAAAATGTAAACTGCCATGTATTAACGTTCAAACATCAGTGTCGCAAAGCGATTTCCAGGCCGGCTCCTTGCGAAATTCCTCGTATATACGTTCGCAGAAATTGCTGCGTGCCAAATGTTTGCAATAGCTGATGGCTACCATCTTGGAAAATTCGTGCAATTCGGGAAATGTTAACGTTATTTTTCAATTAATACCTAATGTCGAATGAGTAAAAATGTAATAATAATAATGAAAAGTTGACAGACCCAAAACTGCTTTACTTTAATTAAATCCTTGTCATGTTTCGAGAATTTTCGCACTAGTTTTTACTGCCGAGTTGCCGACTACTCAGCTCTAGCCTAGGTACTATTATATACATTGATACAACTCACCTACGATAAGACCTGGCGCATTCAGTTATAGCCACTCACCTACTGCTTTCTATTTCTGAGAGCGTCGCTGATGCCTTCACAGGTAACTCACGCAGCGGTGCAAATGAGCTACTTTTCACAGCGAATGTTCGATCACACTCATTGCAAATAAGCAGGTAAGCACGTCTCAATTATACTGTCAGGCAACAAAGAGCCTGGATTAGTCCGGTTACAAGCTCTACAAAGTTGATTCTTTTATATGAGCTCTCTTCATATACCGCTTCGATTTCCCTAATCTATCAGGTTACTCGCGGGTCGCGGGAGTCCGCTGGATGCGGGTGGCGCAAGACCGGTCGTTGTGGCACTCTCTGGGGGAGGCCTTTCTGTCCAGCAGTGAACGTCCTCTGGCTGATATGATGATAATGATGATCAGGTTACCAAGTACTCACGTAATATCGGCATTTCTCCAACACCACGACCCTGTTGGCGAAGGACTCGTTGGTGGCCTCGATTTCCAGCACTCGCGCCTTCAGGTCCAGGTGGTTCTTCTGGATGAAATAGATGTAGTCGACGCCGACCATCTGCGGACAAAGAGTTGGGATTACAAATCAGAGTTCTTGAAAACCTACCGTAGGAAGAAAATATACCGTAGGAAGCTAGGATGGAAGGAATGTACAGGCAAGTGTAAAAATATGGGTGTAGACAACTTATGAAGATACAGAAATGTCCCATAGTTGTTAATTCGCTGACATACGAGCTATGGGACATATTTTTGAGACGGATGATATGAGCACCCATATTTTTACACTTGACTGCTCATATGCCCATGGATAATGTACAACATATAACAAGTACCTTCTTCAAGAGATACGGCGCATCGACATTCAGCTGGCAACGGCGCGAGGTGTCTCGCTGGGAGTCGTCCTCGGACCAGCTATCTTCAGTTATCACGCACTCCAGGACCACAGGGATCTGCGGGCAGTTCGGAAACCGCCGCTCATATGCCTGTAGACAAAATAAAAGAAAGAATTGATTTCTTGATCATTCATAAGCCTTATTGCAATTAGGTACATAAGGTTTACAAATCAGTCAGAACAAGTGAAAGAAAAGGTCCACGTTTCAGCTCGGGCCAAAATGTGTTTAGTAAGTCTGTCTGGCTAGTGGCTAGTCACCACTATACAGGTCGTACTTAATAGACACAATACCTACCCGTGAAAACAGGTGAGTAGGTTCGATAATTTTGTAGATTTTTTTGGCGATTCCAAATGGGGGACATGTTTCCAAATGGCGAAGCCATGTATATACTCGTATGTTTGCGAGGTCTTCAGCTCACAGAGCTCAGTAGTATTAGTTGTGAGCACAAAATTTTGTTTGGGTTACAGACTTATATCAAAATTTGTCCAATAGTTTCAAAACAAATGACTGACGGATAGAAAGACGCACGAGTGATCCTATAAATAATATAAGGGTTCCGTTTTATTCCCTTTGAGGTACGGAACTCAAACAAATCATAGGTTTTGGTTGGCTGCATATTTAGTTATACAGAGAAGGTCACTTGTTAGGCCGCTATTTCCTTCAGTCTGCCGGAGAAAATTAAACAGGAAATTTGTTTCGAGCAGCGTTTTTAAAAATATTATAAAATAACGAAACAGCAAGTTTCAATGTGACAACTTTTCTTATCAATCGTATGTATTTCTACTATGAGGTGTGCAATAAAGAGTATTGTATAGTTTGATCGAAACAGATGAACATTCGAAGGTGTAATCTCAAGAAGAGTTAATAGGCAATTAAGTAGATCGTGCGGTCCCGGAATCCTTATCAGCTTCATTAATGGCTAGCAATTAACAGTTGATAAGGTAATTAACAGTTTCAACGCAACGCCGAACTTGCAAGGCCATTCTAGACATGTAGGCATGACATTTGGTATTTACTGTTTCTTCTGGTTCTACTAAAACGGCATCGGCAGTAAAGAGAATTTTACTCTAGTCTTTCGTGGATATCATGTCGGCTGTACAGCTGACGGGAGCACCCCGCCGAGAGTCTCGGCACCAGGGCCGTCTTAAGCTATGTCGGGACCCTTGGGCACATAAGAATTTGGGGCCCTTTTGGAAAGTAAAGAAAGCAAATTAAACTAACTATGATCTTCTAATTATTATGGGTAATCAAATATGCTGTTACTGTCCGTCCTTCGGGGCCTCCTGAGGATGGGGGCCCTGGGCACGGGCCCCGTGTGCCCTTATGGCAAAGACGGTATACTGCTCGGCACCGCTCCGATCCAATCGGAGAAGCGTGAGACGGAACGACTAATAGCGAGATAAGAAGGGAGCAGCATGTACACACTCGTCCTCGGCCTGTCTCGGGGGCTCTCAACGAGTGTGTACAACATGCATCACAGTTTAGTTGAGATTCCGCATGTTGCTCCGGTGTGTGATCGAACTGTGCAGATAAAGCGAGATAAAGCGATGTACAGTCACCTGCAATAATATGTTACTCTTCGAAGGCCGCAAAAATATGTGACACGCCCTTATGGCTCTACAAATAAGTTCGTGTCAGATATTATTGCGGCCATTGTTGTGTAACATATTATTGCAGGTCACTGTACCGTTTATACTCGTACCTTTGAAGGCCTACTGCGATCAGTCATACTACTGACTCATACATCTCTATCACTCTTGCATATTCCAGTGATAGAGATACAGATAACAACATTTCGATTTTCGCGGCAGACCTCCAGAACTCCATCCAATGTGAAAACGGCCTTAGTCGATTAAACTGTAGCAAAAGGCTGTCAAATTAACTTAAATTTATTGAGTTTTGGGCAAAATTTAGTATCCATTGCAGACCTGTAAAGTAAGAACGGGATGCAGCTATCTGTACATAAGTTCTAGTAAATGCATTACTTAGTATGATCCATAGCTAGCAACGATAAAGTCCAATCCGATCATTCATAAATGTAAAAAAGTAATCCTTTCCGTTCAAATCACGACTGACATTGAGAGTGCACCTGCAACACGACACTTAATCGCGTTTTATTCACAGCCCGGCTGCATATCATTGCGCAACTGCAATCGGTTGATGGCTAATACATTCCTAATATAATGAAACGTTGCAGGCTATCATATATGCTTTCAACACGAATAAATTATTAGTGTCCGACCGAAGGTTCGGTTTCGGTTTCGGTTTCGGCCAGTTTCGGCCAAAAAATCATGTTTCGGCTGTAGTTTCGGTTTCGGCCAAAAAACGGCCGAACCTTTCGGCCGGGCCGAAACTTACGAAATGGTACTTCGGAATAAGACTAAAAGTTGGAGAATAAGGGCCAGTTGCACCAACCACATTTGACAGACTGATCAACGTCAGCCGGCGCGCCCCGGCGCTTTACTATGAAACTTTCTATACATAAAAATTTAGCGAACTCTTTAACGATACGAACAGTTTGGTGCAACCGACCCTAAGTAGGACAACAATATTAATACCTACATATTATACTGATTCATGTATAGGTACAGAAATTAATTGGTTTATTATAAAACACAATTCCACTAATCAGGGCGACGGTCGACGCAGTCTTAAAAGAGGCTGTCAATACCTATAACGCACACACTGTCTAATTGTTTCGGAGTGATGAGTGATTTTACCTCAATTTACTATTGGTTTGTGTTCCACATGTCCTCTACTTCAGCTTAGCCTTTCGCCTCGGTGCGCCATGCTCGGCCTGCGGTCTCGCTTTTTAATACAATGGACATTGGTTGGAGTCTGTGCTCAACTTTTTATCCTGAAGCCAAGCAGGGCTTTGACTTCGCATGAAAGTTCGCCTCACTAGGGCAATTCGGACTTTTAGGCCCAGGTGAAGATTGGTATCCGGCCTTGCGATATTGTCAACAAAAAATTTGCGCTCACGTTTTTGGTTGACCCTGTATCTACATGTTAGCTTGACTGACGAATGAATAGAGTTATACCAAGAACATTTTGCAATGATTTTGATAGCATACGCAGTGCGACTAGTGCAAATGTTATTTATACGTCATAATTTCATAGAAGCTTTGACGTTTATAATAACACTTGCACTGCGTGTGTTATCAAAATGTTGCAGAATTATCTTGATGTAACTCAAGTAATTTTCTTAAAAAACTGCTTAAGTAACATCAATTTCAAGGATATTGGGTGTTGACAGCCCCATAATATGTGTATATAAAAGGGGTTTTATGACATTTTTTCAACGATTTTAACAAGTCTACAAAAGTTTCGGTTTCGGTTTCGGTTTCGGCAAAAAAACATGTTTCGGTCGGACACTATAAATTATAAACATCAGTATTTTTACTTAAATTTTGCATAAAATATGCGACTAGGAATTAGCATAAAACTTGCAAACAGTGCCTTAGGTAAAAACCAGCTAAATATTTTTTATAATATTTTACATTGATTACGTATGCAAGTAATTATATCAGAGACTCGCACCTGCAGACAAACTGTGTAAACAGTTTTGCAGGGAACTGAATTAGATAGTAAGGTTATTTCTTGTATTAATAATAGTAATAAATAAATAAATAATTTGACTACAGGAACATTAGAAGTAGAGTCCGTCTAAGCCATGTCTAAGCTAATTGAATAAAAAAAGGGAGGGGGGGGAGAAAAAAATATGACATTTACGATGACATCATTGCAAATGCCACGGCATACGTCCTTGTGGGCTCAACGAGATAGTATACAAATTACGTTTAAAACTTGAAAATTCCATACGGCACTAACACTATCCTCTATAGACGAACGTTGTGGAGACCCCGAGAAGCAGTCTGTGTAATAGGTGCGGCATATGAAGACGATGGTTACACACAAGTCAAAATACTGTCACCACCTACTGCTGTGACAAGTCAGGAAGTGAGCATATGGCTCGATCGATTTAGATAATGGCAGGCAACTGCGACTTACCAACTTCATGGAGGAAGCGACATGAGGAAAATCCTCTTCAAGGTAAATCACAGCGGTATGGTATGATCTAGGTACTATACTATCAGCAAACCAAACGTACGACTGGGGTCGTAGGACTTCTCATTCACACTCGCGTGGTCGTACGTAGAGCGAGAGAGATTGTAATATGACCCCGGTCTTCGGTTTGGTTTGCAGCTACTATAACAGCAACTGCTCATTAGTGGACGTTATGTCTTTGTTATAATTATAAGGTTTATGAATTGTCAGTAAACAGTATAGACGATGATGTAAAATACTTGCAGTTTTGTCTTTCGATAGGTACCTAATATAGTAAAAACCATCTACACAAACGCAGCGCAACAGCAGACGAAGTGCTGAAAATCAACTGCAATTCTGCACGATCAGTTTGTATCGAAATCGAACATGAAAACATCGTAAGGAAACCTGCATAAATGCGAATAAATTCAGATTGTGTGTGAACTCTCCAATCCGTATTGGTTTAGTAAATTATGGGGACTCTATAGTCACAGGAGACATTGTGTCCAGCCGTGGGACTTTTAAACGGTCCGAGATTATGAGCATATTGGTTGCGTAGTTTTATCTTCCAACTGTACCGAAGAAAAACTGCCCTACATACAACACCAATAAATTATTCGCGACGTCTGCTTTATAAAGAATACACGTGTAAAATAAAAAAATAATCTGACTTGATACATTATGGAGTAGTATGACACGTGCCGATCCTCACATAAATCGAAACATGTACTGTGCTGACACGAATCGAAGTCATCAATAATACATAAGAGTCTAGCAATCCGTATATTTTACAGAACAGAGTCGGAACTCGGAAGTCGATTTCTGATGACGTGACTTCAATTAAAATTTAAGAAGTGCAAAACAAATTGAACCGATTATCCACAGAATTCGGCACTCAATTTAGATCACTATTCGCAATCTAACATCGCAAACTCAGTGTAACCTCTTACTAATCAGCTGAACTTAAGCCAAGATAGGTACTTTTTCGTGCTTCTATATAAATAAATGTTTAATAAAAATGGAAACTATAGGTCTAGATTAAGAGAAGAAACTGTAACAATATTTTTTGTATGACCGTTTGTTTCATATTTAAATAAATAAATAAAAAAAAACTATTATGTTGCCGGTGAAGTCGGCAAGGTTATCCTAAATATTGATCTTGGCTTCCATTTACACATTTATATATTATTGGCGTTATTTTTTGTGCCAGATCAAACGACCAAAATATTTGACACTGAGACTGAGCCTTCATCAAAGACGATTACTACTACACCAATCTCTCAGTTTTGTAAGAGTCTTTACCACTTGTCTCGACTAGAACTTAGATTAGTTTGCCAACTTGCGAACTGTCATCGAGAAACGCAAACACTTTAACGATGTGTTTTATTTGAAACATCTTGTGAAAATGATGTAAGAACTATGGTTTTTAGTGGATATGAGCTCTTTTGTAGGTGGACTGGGTTTGTTGTTTGCGGATCCCTGTTAGTTCTGCGTCAATTCTAAGAATGATGGCAAAATAATTGGATCCGTGTGGACCTTGTGACCAGAACCGTTATTGTACACTCAAAAGGATTCTTAACTGGTATCTGTGATATAAAAAATCATCAAAAAATACTGAAAGCTATTACAGACTACACAAAATTGGCTGTATTATATATTTTCTGTCGTGTCGTACCAAAAAGTCGAAGAGCTGGCGCAGGATAGGGAAAGCTGGAAGATACTCCACCGACAAGAGAATAACTCTTAAGTTAATGATGATGATATATATTTTGGCTGATCAGACAAATTAATTTACTTTAAAGACACTGCACCTACTTAATCTTTCTGGTTTGACCCATTGGTTGACTGGTAGAGAATGCCTTAAGGCATTAAGTCCGCCATTTGTACCTTCATGTATCGTGCAATAAAGATTAAAATAAATAAATAAATAAATATTTTTATAGAGCAACCATTTTTTTTTAAACAGGGAGATCCGCTATCGCCGAAGCTCTTCACCAGCACTTTAGAGCACGTGTTCCAAAAACTTGCACCGCGTTGGGGAGAGAAGGGCTTGATTGTCGGGGAGAGGAGGCTGACCAACCTTCGCTTCGCCGATGATATAGTCTTGTTTTCCTCAACTTCATCCGAGTTACGTCATATGCTAGAAGACCTTAGCAACGCAAGCCTCGAGGTTGGACTGAAGATGAATATGTCAAAGACCAAGGTCATGACAAACAGCACAAAACGTAGGATCGAGATAAACGGATAACACATCGCATATGTCCAAGAATACCTTTATCTTGGCCAAATAGTCTCTTTCCAGGCGCGACAGGAGAAAGAAGTCCAAAGACGCACCGAAAACGCCTGGAAGAGCTATTGGTCAATGAAACACCTGATGAAGGGAGACCTACCTCTATCACTCAAGCGTAGGCTCATGGACATGTGCGTACTTCCAGTTCTCACCTACGGTGCTCAGACCTGGTCATTGACGGAAGCTCAGAAGTCCAAACTCGGGGTTTGCCAGAGAGCTATGGAGCGCAGCATATTAGGTGTAAAATTAAGGGATCGAGTCCGAAACACCACGCTGCGCTCTAAAACTCGAATAATAGACGTAGCTCGGAAAGCGGCCAAGTTAAAATGGGACTGGGCTGGTCATGTCTGCCGAATGCCGGACGACTTGTGGGCCAAGTTAACCACAGAGTGGGAGCCCCACGAGTCTAACCGGGGAGCCGGCAGGCCTCGTCGGCGATGGCGGGATAACTTGGACTCCTTCTTGAGAGGCTGGCCAGATATTGCACTAAATAGAGACGAGTGGAGAAAGAGGGGGGAGGCCTTTGCCCAGCAGTGGGACACAGTGGGCTCTGAATAAATAAAAAAAAATAATAACCATTTTTTTATACATATACCTATTGAATAAAATATGGCAGATCAAGTTTTCGATCGGTGATGTTACTGTCAAAGTAAAAAAATTAAGTTCAACCTCAATAATAGTAATAGCCCAATTGCTAATTTGTTTCGATACGTTTCTCGGTAAAAAGTGGAATGCTAGCTGAGCGAATTAATAAAACCGCAGACATAGGTCAGACGCCATTTGCCCTACTAATTAAGAATAGCTGCGGAGTTCGGAATGTTCACTTTGTTTGGATTTGGATCATCAAGCAGAAACAAAATCGGTTATAATATAACTATTTTTTAGCAGATACGTCGCAAGCTATACCACAAATATTTGAAGAAAAAGAAATCAACGCTACCGCTACGGGCAAGATTCAATTTTGAGACCTTTTGGAACACTTGACCAATACGACCTTGGTGGTTTGTGGATGAAAAATGTGGCGTACCTTGCCAAAAGGGTCCTTATGCTCCATTTGCATTAGGACCCTTCTCTGATGGAAAGTCACAAATTCTGGTTAGAATGTACGTTACGAATTAAAAGTCAGGATCTAAGGATTTTTTGTTATGTATGTTATACGGAAACCTCACGTGTATTTTGCTAGTGACCGAAACTATGAAAAAAACACCTACCACATGAGTAGATACTTTTCTCGGTTTCGTTAAACATAAATCTTCACTCTGCACTTCAAAATAGCGACTCTATTTAACGACAATAGATAAATAAACAAGATTTTCTATATACAAAACAATATTTCTTAAAATTAGGTCGAATGAAAAAAATTCAAAAAAATACGGAGGGGGGAGGGGGGTATCGAAAATCCTCATCAAATATCTCCAGGGGGGAGGGGGGTTCAAAAAGTAGCCGAAAACACCTCGCGTGATTTGTGCACAACCCCTTATCACGTCAATAACCGCTTAGAACACACGCCCGGCGGCCACGGAATTATCTCTAAATATGTAAGTACATTTATAATATGTATGTACAACAAATACAACACTCTACACTTTTTTACTACTCGTTGTTAATCTTCCCACGCTCGTGTCGAGGGCTATTAGTCAGATAAAAGGACAGCGCACTGTAATTACAGTTCAGCTCAACCTTGGGTTCAACTGTCCGATTGTGAACAATTCCATGGAACGTGTCGCGTGCCTTTATTACTACCGCCCGCTAAATTTGCTGAATAAAGATGACAGTCCATTTCCAACGACAGCTGCACTACTGTCCATTTTACTATGGAAATTGACAATGACAGCGACGCGTTCAGTACCGGTAGTGCAGCTGCGGTTAGAAATAGAATGTTACCATAAATGTGATGGTTCATTAAAGAGTTAAAATTAATAAGTTTAAGAACGTTACATCTGTCATCTCATCTTATTAATAATGGGGTATAACTTAGAATCGGCAAGCCGAGAAGGTGGCACGGGATTTTTCCACCTTGCTCCGGGCGTGGAGGTTGTAATGGTTCCTCTACACGATGGGCCAGCGCCGGCCACTCCAAGGGACGCAGCCATGCGGTAGAATGAGATAGCAATATCACTTGCTCCCTCTAACGCATATATGCGTCCCCTGGAGTGGCCGGCGTTGGCCCATCGTGTAGAAGAGCCATAAAGGCCAGCGTGTGGTGTCGCATGACACGCTACCTTCGAGACTGCTTTGGCCCTTATTAAAGAACGCCTTCGGCATTCGCAGCAACGGAGTCCCAGTAAAATGCTCACGACCAAGATCCTGTGTCAACGTATCTTGATGAGCCATTCGTACGCCACTCCGGTTATAAATAACTGTACAACGCTGCAAGATGGGCATCCAGCGGATGGTTGAGAGTCTATAATAGTGTCGGCTTGCCCACAAGACCAAAGTTCTACAGTTCTAACGAAGGACCCATGAAGTTGCGTGTTCAAATGGCTAAGAATTAGAATACTATTACACTAGAATTGAAGGGATGTTTACAAAAAAAACATAACTGACTACACTGGTTGACACCTGAAACGATTAACAATGTTCTTAAAAAAGTGTCAACCGCTCTAAGCAGTTATGTTGTTTTTGTAAACATCCCTTCAATTATTTCTTACAATTCTACAACAAACTAATAACAATGCTAATTACATCTCATCTCATTCCCAGCTCTCATTTACTGTATAATTATACATATAATCAATATCTCAATTAGTTATTATTAGACCTTTCGTGACAACGAATCATTTTAACGCCTAGAATCTAGTCAGAACAACAACTTAACTCAAGGATGATCCATAATACTTACAAGAAATGTTTACATAATAATTTTAAGTCCGTCATTAATGTACTTAGTTACTAATTTGACGCGACGTCCGACTCTTAAGGTGACTCGTGACTCTACGTGCTACCCGGTTTTCGTAACATAATCTGTGCATAATCTATGTGGTGCTATACTACTATCGTGATGTGGTTTGGTAATGAATTGATCCCGACAAACATTTTCATACAAAGCGACCCGTTCTCTTGAGTGTATTTCGTCCTTAAGTCTCCTACGCCCGGTAAGGAACGAGAATTCAACCAGGTTGATTCGATAATCGAACGTCCG
Source organism: Cydia fagiglandana (assembly GCF_963556715.1). Lineage (NCBI taxonomy): Eukaryota > Metazoa > Arthropoda > Insecta > Lepidoptera > Tortricidae > Cydia > Cydia fagiglandana. Next base: position 1,021,963 of record NC_085944.1, on the reverse strand, counting down.
GCCTTCGCCAGCGGATATGAAATCGAGATTACAAAACCCGCAACCAGACAATGCTTAACCTCTATTTTCATAACAAGAAGGTTCAGAATCCACACGTATAGTTTGTAATGTTTGTATAGCGTTATATTTGAGAGAACTGTTGCGGAATTTCATTTCCTTAGATGAATTCCTGCAAGCCTCTGCTCTTCCGAGCTGTATTCTCCGAGACAACCTTGACGTAAATTGAATTCTGCAACATTTACTTTATATATATCTTTTGCTGGCATTAATTTTAGGCACTCATTGTTGAATTTCGACACAGCACCCGTATGTTTAAATTCGAATTTGATACTTCTCTATTTAACTGTTTTAACTGTCTGAACTGATCATTGGTGAACCTTTTGTGTTTGTAAAAAAGTTACATACATTGTACTATTGTCGTCAAGGGACCAAAGATGATCATAGATATAGGTAGACAAAAACAATAAGTCTCAAAAAACTCAGATAACAATCCAAATTACACGACTAAAAGTTTAATATACCTAGAAATGAAATGTCTTGTCTTCCACTCGAGCATATTAGTTCGAAAACGTTCATTAATTTACTAGAGCACTAAATTACATTTTCCATCGTCCAGGCCACCAAATCGGATTATTATGATAGGGCAATAATCTTATTTAACGACTCGAGGGACCGATCGGAAATCGATGGCCGTTCTGAGACTATACTACCCATGTCTGTAATAAGGTTAAAACCATGAAAAATTATCGATAGCCGATGGTCGCTCTGGAATACTGGAATAGGGATGCCATACGTCCGGATTTGTCCGGACATGTCAGGACTTTTGACCCTTTGTCCGGATTGCGGCCGGACTTGGCAAGTGTCCGGATTTTTAGGAATGACCTTATCAAAAAATGTTTACGTGATATATTTTATTTATTACAAAGTTAACAAAGTATTAGTAAGTAATCAACGAAAACAATAATATTTCTTTCAACGATACAGTACACCGAGCAGCGCGCCGCCAAATCTCTGTTACAAGAAATGTCCGGATTTTAGAGTGATGTCAGGATTTTTATCAGGACATTTAATTCTTCCATATGGCAACCCTACTCTGGAATGGCTTTTAAAATGTGTCAGTCGTATGGTCACTATACAAGATTAGAGAGAGAGTTAGGTTTGTAGGTAGGTTTCTTACACCCATAGATAGGTAGCTTTCTACAAGGAGGTCCCCAACCCAAAGACCAACACATTAGACATTATATATTTTGCTAAAAACGAAAGCTAATATAAACGGGAACCTATTTTTAGAACTAACATTTTTTTGCGTCAACACGAATCCTACGCCTGCCTGCTGCTGCTGTATAGTGTCTACCCGCCCGCCAATCTATCAGCGTCTAAAACACAGAATAGAAAAATGACTAAAAAAATATTCAATGTTTTCAAGACGTAAAACGTAAAACATGGAACAGTCGACGACAAAGCCTGTATCGGGCAATTATGTTAATGATACCTTTATTTATTATGATAACAAGTGCTTTCAGACATTGATTTTATTTAACACCCCACTTAGACTGAATGTTTTGATACGGAGCAGACACCTTTTAAAAGCGTGTCATCGTTTCTTAAATAAATATATTTTAGACTAAAACGATTGACATTCCTAAAGGAGAAAATATTTGAATATCCTTTATGGTTACATTACGGTCGAGGGCATTTTGTTCTTGTGCAAATTATTGCAATTATTTGAGGCAAGTAGTTTAAGTAATACGAATGGACTGATGGATAATTGCATCAGCATCACTCACTAGTACCAAATCCTACAGAGGGTTACAGAGGACGAGTACAGACTCGTAATCGTATCTTGTAAAAATTTGCTTGTAGGTATACTCTATTCTATAGGATGAAGGCTGCCAGCGCTACATTTACCATTATGCAGTTTAACCGCTTGATCGTTGTATTTGTATAACCCTATACTTTCGCATTCAAACCTAAAATTCTTATTTATATTTTAATTATGTGTAGCGACAACGACAATGTTCAAGTCAACTAAACTAACTTCAAAGTAACTTCGTTCACTTTCACACGTCTTCAAGTCCATTTAAACTAAGAAACATTCAAACCTACTATTAACCCAACTTTCCTTTTAGCAAATCTAGTGGAATATTGATCTTATTGTTGTTTGAGTTCTGAGTGTTCTGACCCATTCATGTGTAATCCTTGAGTTCACAATATCACAAGACTTGTTTACTGTCCCTTGGGAAAAGGAATAACTCGTGTTGTTTACTCAACAGATCCTTTATAAACTAAAAGCATAGATACGTGAATGCGTAGAGCTGGCAGTCTTCATACAAATTGCCTACTCCAGAGCACATAGTCGCTGTAGCCAGTGTAGCCGAAATCGGGCAGGAGCATCATTATCATAAAGGCGCGAGTCAACCATCATCATTGTTGTTGCAGGACGTGATGTGATATTTTTTTTCGAATTTTATTTTCTTGTTGTTTTTTGATACATTTAGCGGATACATATAGAGTTCCCTATTCTGCACAACATAAGCTCAATTCAACTGTATATCCTAAATAATCTTCCTCTGAGTTACGTATACGTATAGCATAATTCGTAATGCAACCGAAAATTATTTTTTATTTCGAGGCATGTTTTGAGTTCATAGTGTTCATACTTAACCCGCCCAGAATGAGGAGCATAGAATTCCCATTGAGTTCAAGACTCTTTTGTACCAGCACAATGATATCGCTTTGTTATTGATCGTGTCCATAATAGGCTTATTGTCTGCTTCGTTTTGGCTAGCGAAATACGTACCGAGAGAAGCCTTATTAAAGTATTATTTATTATATGTTATCGTATTTTGCACGAAAATACCTAACACGCGAATGTTTTGTAATATTATTACATTATACGAACGAATCATTTCAAAATTATTTGACGGCTTGTAAAGAGCCCTGCATTTTGATATCACAATATTGAATATCTACCCGTACCCGTACCCGATTTCTACCCTTACCTTCAAATTCGATTGTCACAGCGACAAATCATACAGATTATTGTTGTTTAATTTCTAAGTTTTGACTTGCACTAGTATTTAAATGTGTAGACCAAACCCGCCGAGATAAGGCGAAGTTTTACAGTTTAAATTGTGTTTTAGAATTCAATGTATCTGAATTAGTTTCAGCTACGTCATCTGTCGCCCGCGGTATTTACGGACCGATACGACCTTCAAATCTTCAAGAAAATAGTGTACTCCAATCTTAAATTTCGGAAACGCAGTTGCAAACCCCTCTGGTATTGCAGGTGTCTATCAGCGACGGTAATTTCTTACCATCAGGAGACTCGTCTGATGGTATGTCTTCTATATCATGTAAATACAAATACATATCGTTTATTGACCAAATATCGTCACGGCTTTAACTTTCGAGAGTAAGGACTTAAATATATGTACGTACTTCAATACTCATATGCAAGTAGCGTTACTTATTGCAGTGTCGCAGCGTGCACGTGCATTTTCGCACGCCCGAACGGCAACCGATAGTAGAGGAAGCCGCTAAACCTTGTTCCCATTAGAGCTAATTCAGGGTGAACATGCACCGACCCAGCCTTTCGATAACAACGTCTACTTGCATCATGCTATCTCAACGTGTGTGCAACGATGTCTTGTGTGATTATACGCACGAATGGATCTTAAAGAAGCTATTGACACAATAAGTATTGAATATTCATTACGTCTTTGTTTCCCTAGAAGCCTAGAAGTGAAGCAAGTGTACCTCAAGGCAGCGTCCTTGGCCCTTAGCACTATGCATATAATGAAACATGAACTCATTTTGAATCTGCACATCATACCGAAAACATGTACTATACTAATTTAATAAGTTGGCATAAACTGAATATCTAGTCACTAGATTCTAGTGTATAGCTTGGTATGTATGTGTCTGGTTGTTGCAATCCATGAGACATCCCGCTAAAATTATTAATGGACCTTTACTAGAAGCTTTATTGCATAAACGTTTTAAAAGACTCCCCTAATAGAGAATACTAGAGTACCTCAGGGCACCATCCTTGGCCCTTAGGTCTAAATTAAATCTGACCTAACATTCGAGTCATACGTCACCCAGTAAGGAGCACCCACGCGCCTCTTGGCTCCCGATTAGCCCTGCGGGGCTTCGCTGACGCTAATAGACGCTGTGACGTCAAATATTCACTTCATTCATTAATACACTTGATTAATTACCGGAGCTTTCATTTGTTCATTTATGAGAAAGGGCTATTCTAAATTCTTCATACGTCATTGGTGTTCATTTTTAGTCTATTTCATGTCACTGATATAGGTGTTTTTTACTTTGACGTAGTTTTCCTTTTTCCCGCTACATAAATAAAACTTGAGAGGGTATATTAACTAATATTAAGTAATAAACAGTTATTGACGCCTAACGTCTTACTATTTTTTTATTGTTGTTAGACTGTACGTATTAATAGACCGACGTACGTCATACGTATGACATGGCCACCTATTGTACCTATTCTAATTCGGGTCACATAAATAAAACATGATAGCTAACACAAAATGAATAGGCATTTTATTGGTTTACGAAAACGACAAAATAATATTCTGTTCAAGAATATTTTTTCGTTCGCCTGTTTCTTTTCATAGTGTAAAAAGTGTTCATTTTCTGTGTCAGGATTTGTAATCATTACAAATTCTGACACAGAAAATGAACACTTTTTTATTCAAGTAATATAAACAATATAAGGTAACTATAACAACCCAAAACAAATATTGTAATAGAGGTAAGTGCGTCTTACCTACGATATACAATATACATGACTTGTTTTAGCTACAGAAAATCTACTGTTTAGTTTTAACATATACTTAAAAGATAAAGTATACATTAAATTTACATTTAAAGGCCTGACAAATATGTTTTGTAATAAATTCATGGCTCATTCATAAACTCAGGTTCCCCGCTGTATAATCATCATTTTGCATATCAAATACCGCTAGCTGAAAGGATCACTTAAAAATTGGGGCGGAATATGCAGATAAAGGGTTGTTCCGGAATTTCGAGTTCAAATTAAAAGCTTGTTATTTTATCATTTTAATATTTTTAACCCCTTAAGCTACCCAATATTTACAAAAGCTCAAATGCGAGCAATTTATTTCTCCGAGGCAATTTAAAGCTTTTACATGAAAAAGGAAATAAATTGCATTGTTCCGAGGAGTAAGGACATAGCAGGCTAATAGACTAACTCATATTAGTATAAGATAATAATATGTTGGTAAGCCAGGCCTTTGGGTCATTGTAAAGTCCAAGGGCATCGTTGCAGAAAATTGTAGGTACATCTTTGTCCAGCAACATTCTGGTAATCATTTGAGCATTCACAACGCTAAGCGTCACAGATTAGTAGATATTATTTCCCGACCGCCAAACGACACCCCAACTTCCAAGACAGCGTAATTGCCTTAATCGCTGGCTCGTAAAACTTTATTAGCGAACAGCTGAGTGATAAGCTTAAGACCCTCTGTAATCCTAAATAATTATAAAACTCGAATCACTTTTCTAGAATCTAGGCGTAATTTGAACCCGTTGAGTCCATTCAGGAGGTTCACAATTTTTAAACAAACTAATGCGAAGCAGCGTCACAATCGCACCCAGCCATAGCGGAGCCTTGCGAATAGCCGTTCTTATGGGGATCTGTGACGTCACGCCTCCCACACCCTATGACGCAATGACGACACCGCACTTGACATTGGCACGAGGGCGCTTTCTTTTACGTCATTTTATTATGAAAACGAGCAAATAGCCGTCGAGGATTTGTTGGCGCGTGCTTGGAATATCTTATGGAATCCAATTTGGAAAAAGGGTTCGCAGCTTAAAATGGTAAATAATGTTTATGGTAAAATTAAAAAAAAGATATAAGGAAAAGATTTATGAAAACTTGAAATTAAACAAGGTCAGCAATGTCAGCATATGCATAAATTTTACTATCTGAATGGATTTTTTCAACGTGACCTCGAAAAGTCCAACTAAGGCGGTTATCACACTGGCGTCACGTCTGTTCCCCCCAAATAATTCCTATCCCCAAAAACCGTTCCCATTTCCGAGGGTAAAATTATGTCACAAAGTTGAAGATAACATATAGAATAAACAGTGTTTTTTGTTTAGTTTGTGAAGTATCACTAACAATAGAAAAACAACTAGCCAGTAAATAAAAGATATCATATCACCGAAACTATAATGTAAATTGGGTGATAAGATAATTACATTAGTAACAATATTTGCGCAGTGCTTTCGTACAGGTTTTGCAAATTTCAGCAAAACCTTTCTATTGTCTGTTTATCATACTTATGTGCTGTATTGTTTATGTAGTGTCACAAATAAAACCCAATTTGCAAGACCGAAGTGATCCCATAAGTGTTTCTTGAACAAAGTTTCGTACGGAACACTAAAAACGATTGTGTTTCTGTGCAGTCAAAATTTGAAAAGACACTTGAAAGTCAGACTCGAACTAGAACACCGAGTTGTATCTAGAACAGAAACAGATATGACAAAGACTGCGGAAGACAAGTGATACGGGTCACTATGAACTCCAAAACAGTTCCAAGATAACAATATTCTGCACTGTAATTCCCGTCACTAAGCGAGCATTCGAGTTAGGGAAAGCATTGACTTCTGCAGGTACAGTCAGCAGCAAACGCACTTTAACGGATGAGGTGGGCAAAATGGATACGCTCCGCTCTGTTTCGGAAATCGTAATTTCGTTACCACTTAATGCCGGCCTTTCTATCGCTGGAATATAAGACGAAAAGGCGGATGACGAAATTTCGATGTTCGATTTTCGCGATAGGCTCTCAGATCATTTTGGAAACTTCGCCCGCTTAGTTATTTCTTCTACTAACTGTATATACTGACTTCTTCAGGCACTTATAAGGACAGATAATCAGAGCGGTGTTGTCAATTTTGGAAGGGTTCAAACACTCAATATAATGTGGAATTGTGGATTCAACCAGCATGCAGTAGGTTTAGCCCTTTCGATCGTCTGACACAAACATCATTTTAATCCTCAAAATATATCTTCTGAAGTTAATTTTCAACAACAAGCATTTGAGAGTGACTAGAGCTAAGGTAACCGCTTACTATCAGGAGGGAGGACTGCAAGCTTATTTACTGTAAAATTAGAAACCAAAATGGTAACGGTATGTTGGCGGTGCGATGAGAATATTGTGCTCTGACAGCATTTGATAACGTCACTCCAAGATACGCTCTTTGAGGAATCTATGACGACTATGATGATATTGCTATAAGAGCTATAGTTGCATGTAGAAATGGGTAGAAACCTTATCAGGATGACAGAAGAGCTATTATTGAGTGGCAGACATAGTTAAAGGTGAGGACAAAACATTTGTTGACAATGCGGGCGTTTCATTCGTGGCACTGTGCGTATAAAAGCAAACTTTGATTAGCGTCACATTTTCAAGAATGTAACTGTTTTTTCAAATTATTGTTGAAATCTTATATCTCGCAGAATTAATTGTTTGGTTCGTTCTATTCAGAATCGCTAGCACTTTAGATCATGAGAATGGAAACAATTACGTTACTTTAGTTTTCGCCAACGTCAACACACAAACGTGATAAAACTAAAATGTCACTAATTTACCCGAATTCAATATTTGAAGTATCATAATTCGTAAAATGAGGTAGGAGTTTCAATACTTTCATTAGTTCTAGGGTTCACGATTTGCTTCGCCGATTGCAAATTCGTATCTATCGGAACATTGAGGTTATCATAGTAAGATAAACTGACCAAAACACTTAATTGATTGTTACTCGTAGGGGTCCCTTTGTTTCACATAAAGTTTTAAATCACAATGTATTGTTTGTCATATTATCATTAGTCCTAAAACTGAAACCGTTAAATTTTCTGGATTTTCGTAAGGTTATCCTATAGATTGGTTATAGTCCGTTTTTTTAGCATTAGAAAGAACTTCGCAGAAGTTCGCTTGTGGTTCTAAATCTGGCACTTTTAGCGGTAACAATTTGAAGTAAATTATATGTATTGACCATGCTACATTAGATAATTCAATAATTATTAACAATTAACGAGCCTGATAGAAACTGCACGCTTGCTTCTGCGGAGTTCTTTCTAATGCTAAAAAAAACGAACTATAGGTTAGGTTATGTTTGTTTTATGGCAATCCTGAAAAGTTAAGCGTTCCTGAACCAAACTGACTTAAAACTATATGGGAAACAATAGAGACCCCTCGTAGTATCTTACTAGCCTCTGCGCGCGACTTCGTCCGCGTTGTCGTTAAACTGAGCTAAAGCTGCACCGGCTCTAACTCCTCCTAAATTATAGGTGGGCATATTCCAATATGGGACCGGTATTAGTTGTGACTGTACTTTATCTACAATTATCACTAAGTATTACTATAAAATTAGGTGATAATGTGAACTTTATCTATTTGACATCTGCCATCAGTCAAATAACTAATATGTCACATAGCTCCCAAGCCGGTCCCTCTGTCACGACACGCGAACATCAAATGAAGACAAAGAAATGGGTAAAATCAAATAAAAACTAGGAACAAAAACTGCTTTAATAAATTAGCTTCCTATTTCCGCGTACTAAAGCCATCAAACGGTTGAGTAAAAACAAACAGTTCAGTTTTATTGTGTCGTTACTTTAATAGTTTGTTTGACAGCTGAAGTCTTAAAGTTCTAAAGTTTCCTTTTAGAACTATAAATACGAAAAGATGGTTATTGAAGACGATCAATATGTTAACAAACCGAGCCTATATACGTTCACTATACACAGGCTTTGACAACATAAAATCAACGTTTAGAGTATACATTGGGGCTCACTACAGCTCCGAACAACAACCGTGGCCCCTTTTGGTAATACCTCTGCTGCTTAGTTTACCTTCTTTAGTATTAAACCCAGGAGAAGTTTGAGGTATTAGGCGGTTAATGAAATAGTAACGCATTGGTTTTCCAGTAAAGATAGCTAAAGTACAATCGAATGTTAACCACATCGCAGTTAACGATAAGAATCTCAACGATCTACTAAGTGAAAAAAAAATCTTTGGTACATGAAAGTAGTATCATATCAGCTATCTAAGCGTTTATTAATATGTACCAAAGATCCAGATTCCATTTCATTCAAGCTCGATAAGCGATAAAAGGTCGCCCGCGACACGCGACATTCGCCCTCGCCATCTCGCGATTTAGGTCACGCTGGACAAGTGTGCCAAAACAATTGTACAAATACGAACCTTACGCGGATGTCGCAAGGTTCAAGGTTTATTAAACTGTTCGATTTAGAATGGAGAATGTGAGTTACGGTAGCTGGTGTCTTTTAACAAAGCCTTTGGTTTATGGATGTTTGGAAAAAAATCAGAGACAATTTGGCTCGTCTTTCAGCGAGCGAGCGAGAAGCGTCTCCGTTTAAGCTTGAGCAATTGAAATTGAAAGAACGAGCAATAATGCTTTCGTATTTCTATCCTATCTGGCTGTTCTCCTCTACATGTTGGATTTCTCAACAAATTGACATAAAATTATGTGAGCAGTTTCAAATTAGAGCAAAGGAAACTTGCATATGTTGCATAAATTCAAAAAAATGTAAGTGGCTAACCCTGGATGGTGCAAGTGGCCCTTAGGCCTTATGAGAGTCCAGCAACGGAAAGTATAATAGTACCTACTTAATTTGTATCGGAATTTGAGTAATGTCAGATCGAAATAGACGTTTAATTAATAATTACAACTAAGAACTAAACTAAGAAATATTAATCCCGATAAACCCGTGGCACTCCAGAAGTCTAGATGTTTGTGACATTATCTATGGCTGGTCTCGAAAATATCAATTATTTGAATTTGGGTATAGCTGTCCTCGATATAAGAGTTCCTTAAAAAAGTTCTAATATTGTTAAGGTTAAAATTGTATGAAAATTTGCTTTTATAGTCTCTGCTTAAAATATACATGCGATTTTAAACAATAACGTAACACGCTCAGGAATGCAAGCACTCACAGTCTGAGCGTATAAACGTCACAAACAAACTTCGTTTATTTACCTTCAGTAGTTTCGCTCGGAGCTATTTCGGATATATTTACAAAGTTTAGGAACATTCCGACGATTTCGGAGTCTGGGGCATATTACGCTGTTTTAGACGCTTTAAGTTTATTGGTGTGTGAATTTATAATTCGATTATCTTATTAAATTAGGTGAATAGTCACTGAATAGTTTCACGCACTTTAAACTCAAAATTAAATTCCGTTCGTGTACATGACTGTTTTAGGCTGCCTTTCTACTTAGGCGGAGATGAGTGGTTGTAAAACTTGGAACCATTCACACTAACACCTCTTCTTCTCTCCGCTGAATTACAACCATTGTTATTGGTAGATTTCCACATAACTAATTCCTGTCATCTCCGCCTCAGTGGAAAGCCTGCTAGTTCGTAGAAAACGGCATCGGCAGCACTTGCTCGACATAACTATTTACGCCAAACATTGACCGGCTTGAAAGAACAGTGACTTTCAACTAAACTAGTACTCGTATGTACGTAATTCCTAAATAATATTCCATGCATGGTTGAGAAGGTTTACGGTAGCCTGAAAACCATCTCTTTATTTATATTAGTGTACCTACTTCGAATTATATCCTACATAGTGGCAAAGCACGTTGACAACTTTTACAGCAGAATATTGTTATGTAGTAATTTTAAAAAAGCTAAAGGAGAATATTTTTAAGATATTCTAGAGACGTTTTCTAACCAAAATGTTTGTCGACCTATTTTTGGGCCATGTATGGTAAAATCGGCATATGAATTTTCCCATGAGCGCGCACGGCACGGCGCAGTCACGAGCCACACGTGCAGCGCAGGCGCAGTCACATTCCCACGCACGCGCCAATTGATAGATAGCGCGCGTCCGGCTCGGCGCGGACTTGCTGAGATTACCGTAAGGGGACTTAGGAATTTAGACAAATAGACAATTGACTACACTCATACACTGGTATCTTGTAAGGTGTCTCATACTGTACTGACTCGCCAATAACACATGCTAATCTCAATTGATAAGTTATCGCAAAATTAAAAATAATCCGCGAAATACGAAAGATCGAACATGCTCTTAGAGAACATGCTCCATACACGGACTGCTCAAGCAGTAACCCAGTGATCAACATACACGAACTGCTTTTGCAGCTTAACCGCATGATGATATTTCACCGCGCAGTCAACCGCCCGAAGCAGTTCAACTGCTTGAGCGGTTCGTGTATTGCGAATGACGATTTTGTATTGAAACTGCAGATCACCCAAGGGCGACCGCTTGAAGCTGCCGGCAATGACTGCTTAAAGCAGTCCGTGTATGGCGGCCCTTAGGAGTTACATACTGTAAGAAGATTGAGGTAAGGCAGTGTCGAGTGTCGACTAAATTAGCAGCTTGTAGAGTGTATCATTTGATATTTACTAGTTGCTTTTCGGTGAACATCGTGAGGAAACCGGACTAATCCCAGTAAGGCCTAGTTTCCCCTCTGGGTTGGAAGGTCATATGGCAGTCGCTTTCATATAAATTAGTGCCTACGGCAAACCATGGGATTAGTTGTCAAGCGGACCCCAGGCTCTCATGAGCCGTGGCAAAATGCCGGGATAACGCGAGGAAGAAGAGGAGTTGATGCCCCGTGCTGTGGACTCTCAAAGCTGAAGATGGGGTTAGATTACACGGTCCGGGCAGAATATTAGTTCGGTATATTTGTTTACTATCGGTGTTGTTTTTGCGGAAATGCGTGTGGGTTTATCACAGTAGTTTTAATCTAAAGGTTAAAAGTCAAAAGTTTACTGACGCTGGTACTGACAAGAATAAAAAGTTATACCAAACTACTGTGCAAGTGTTTCGTGTTTCAAATTAACTTCGTATTATTAGCTTGCCCAATTACAAATGAAATAATTACAAACAAACAAAGAATACCGTTTTCGACCCCATACAAAAAATACCGGTAGCCGATCCCTGGTGATATTGGTAATATGATCATAACGAAAAGGATTCTTCAAATTCATCATTGTATATTAAACTTTCTTGTTTCAATGATAAAGTTCAAATTTCACAAAACTTATTTTAATGGCGTTTGGTATTTATTTACCATTAAATTTCGGCGAAATCCAAAACAGGATTTATAACTTTCGAAATCGCTAACAATTTCCAAACGGACGTTCGATATCGTTGTCTTTGTGTCGGTATTCTAATCAATTTGGCGATTTAGAGAGCTGCATAGCAAATTGCAGCGTATTTCGTAATACTCAAGGTTCATTTTAGATGCAGTTTCAGATAGAATTGGTAGGAAGCGCGTATTTTTCACTTGCCATGACCGATTGCCTCCGTCCGTTTCATAAAGACCCATCATAACCTCTGCTTTGTGTTATTCTGAACTTTATGACTTGCTGTTAAAGTTAAAATTTACGTGAGAATGTTTCATTTTGGTATTTCACAAATTTGGACGTATGGGTCAACGACTTTGTGAGGCTTTTGCCTTGTTAGCTTTGGTATAAAAGACCCTTAGGCTGGAAATATTGCTGGGAACAACCGCAACGTGAAAAACTTAAGCGATATATTACTGGGTCTGTAACCGGTGGACAGAATGGTATGGGATTTAGAATTAGAGACATTCGTATTTTTTCTGTCTTTAACTACACTTAAGACCCTATGAAAAAATTAAATGTGGGTTCTTTTTCTGGCTTTTAGTTAGTCCATGTTGATATATCTAAGGAAGTTTTCAGATTTTCGCATATGAGAAAATTTTTCGGTACGAATATTTTAGAATAGAATAGAATAGAATGTTTTTATTCGTGACAAAACTTATAGATAAAACAACAGGTAATACTATCATGGTCACGAAATGGTCCCGACTCAGCAGGTATAGTGATATGAAATATTAAAAAGTTGAAATACCTAAACGATTGCTGTGGACATCACAGTCGTACCAAACTACCTATTAAGCAAAAAATTCTTAATTGAGACCTTAATGTCTTTACAATTGGTAAAATTGTCAGTTAACAGTGTGCACGTTACAGTACTCAGACTCAACAAGTTATAATTAGCAAGTCCAGTAAATAGATTCTAACGTAACGGTGTTGCAATGCCAGACGTAAACACCGAATTCCATCGTTATGGCAGCGAATACCGCTGTAAAGTTTCTCACAAACATTTGGGTTTAGGTACTACACGATACCGGACATTTTATTTTATTTTATTCGGGATGCTTACTGCCTAATATACATAGGTTAAGAGACTTATCTACTAGATGCAAATTACATTTTGCTAAAGGCTCCCAATTGGATACACCGTCATCGGTTGAAAATGCATGCAATCGATCGTCGTAAAGATCCTTCTTGGGTAGGCGGTGTAGCGGTGTACTTTTCGACTGATATAATGGTGTAGGGATGGTCAATATAGTTACTCTCTCCTGGGCCTCCTGGCGGGTGTTGTGCCTGGCGACCAAAGTCTGATTATATAGAATTTACTATGGCTTGTATTAATTACACCATTTACACCCGACATTCGGAACTCCGTTAGCGCAATTTAGGAGTATATGGCGCTTCACGGCCTTCACGTAATGGACAATGGAGATTATGGATGGACTCTTTGTATGGAAGTAAGTAGCTCAACTTTAACAATGACAGAGGAGACACCACAATGACAATCAAATAAGAAACATTGTCGTTAAATTGAATACACGCGACATTGTTCATCTCATACCCCATACGGCACTCGTATGTCGCAGCAAAAAAATATTTAAGCAATTATTTCTTTTGAACTGCCGACTTCCTTATCAGGCCAGCCGCCAGACGCAATTTGAGGTCACGATTCACGTTGCGAATTCCTTATATGTACTTACGAACGACGCTTTCTTAGCCAGGGTCTATCAGTCAGGATCGTAGTATGATGATATGGTAGGCATATACCAAACACCATACACATGTTTAACATGTTGTAATTAAGACAAAGACAAATACTTTCATGGCTAAATTAAGTTTTAAAAAGAGACTTATTTTCTCGTTAGAAAATTCAATGATTGATGAATTAAGGACGAAATTACGAACTTCAATGTTTTCTTTTTGGCCTCGCTCAGTGTGTATTAAAACAAGCTTTTAACCCGTAACTCTTGTGGGAAAACAAATAAACAAATTTCACGGCGCAACCTACCAAAATTGTCCTTGACCTCTGACACGTTTAAGCGACTCCCGCGAACTATTTCGTTCATTCGTTTGTCTGGTCTGTCTAAAATGCCTCTTCTCCGAATATGCAAGAGCGACAGAGAGCGAGATGACGAAATTTTCGATTTGTCTCTATCCTGCGCAATCTTCCGTCAGCCTTGAAAATCGCGCAAAACCGGGCATAGAAATAGGGTTAGTATATTGTAGCTAACACGCCATGGATTCATGTTTACTAACAAGTTATGTTATCAACTTATCACGTGTCCTGACAGCTGTATTGTAAATCCAAACGCTTATCATTTAAGCACGTTAGTCCGGTACAAGTGTTCTCCCAGATCGTATTTAAGTGTAATACATTTGGAGGTCAGGTTACTCTGGTTTGGTTGGTCTGATCGAATGATTACACGGTCTGAGACCGGTTGTGACCGAAGCTTGTACAACCGGTCTGTAATACCGTGCGAAGATAGGCAGGTTTAGCTCGTCCTGCCATTATCCTCAATTTAGGAACAGTCATCATACTCATATAATACTTGACAGAAAATTATTATCTTGTTTATTGCGTGTTTTCTACAAGGAAAAAAAACGTCATTTAGAAACATTGAAGTGTTTGAGGTCTAAAACATGTCCCTTTTGTCGCATCAAATTGTGTTTGTTTTTATAACGGTTTTTTTTTTATTATTCTAGCATCAAAAGGTACTTCTGATGCGGAACGGACTTCGACAGATAAATCTCTAGTTAAATTAATACTTTCTTTTTCCTTCTACTCTGTCACATAATATGTGCGTCATTTAAGTTTGTATTACAAACATTATACCATCATATCAATCATATACCATCATCATCTTCCTCGCGTTGTCCCGGCTTTTTGCCACGGCTAGAGAGAACTTGGGGGGTCCGCTTAACTTATGGCGGTACCATCATATTAGTACAGTCAGCAGCAGAAGTTGCTAAGCAGGCGAGGTGCCAAAAATTACCTTGTCACGCTCTTATGCTATTAATAACAAAGTCGTGTCAAGATCATTTTGAACACCTCACCCGCTTAGCAACTTCTGCTGCTGACTGTAGAGTATAAAATAGTAACTAAATGTAACATAATTTGAACGTGTTAAAACACTGTCACAATTTTTAAATATCTGCACTGTGGCTCAAATATGGCGGCTGACGATTTCCACACCGTTTATGGGCAGTGAAATTGACGGTTTATGGTTCATTTAGCCGGGTTAGGTTTCGCTGCGTAATCTAGACGATTGTCTATGGATTACTATTGTTAGCCAATAGGGTCAGGGAGGAATAGAAATCTAATTACTTCTGTTCTATGTAATACATACCTACTTATAATTTTAGGACCATTCATGAACTCGAGTCGTAACAACACTAAACTAATTAGGCGTGAAAATTAACACATATTTATTAAGTTACCTATAAGGATATAAATATTGTAACTTGCAATTACATATCCATATGTTACATTATGTCTGGCAAAACACCTCGCATGGCCATGGTCATACGCGGTCACGCTCACGTTTCGACACATAGTGTTTACAAACCTAATACGTGTATTCAACTTTGGTTTACCTTCGCTGCTTATCTGTTTGTGTCTAATATGTATGGTAAGCAGTGAAGGAGTTAAGTGGGCGAAGGATTTGAAATGATCTGGACGCAAAGGGTCTAGCCGCAATCCCATAGTGAAACTGCCCCTGGCTGAAATGTATACCTTTCTTAGGCGCGTTTATTTGTCTTATTATAAGATATCGTTTTACCAAATTTCAAGCCTAGAATCCCCTTGAATTTTTTTTTTTATAAAATCGTTTTTATTTTTTTGGAGCTAAACTAGTGGTTCTATTGGTTTGAAATTTGGATGTTACATGCACCTAATAGTAGTTCATTTTCAAAAAAAAAACTCAAGATTGTAACTTGTTTATAAAAGCTTAAAAATATAGTTTTAATTTTTTTAACTTTTTTTTTGCCAAACCAAGGGAATTCTAGGCTTGAAATTTGGTAAAACGATATCTTATAATAAGACAAATAAACGCGCCTAAGAAAGGTATAAGTACATTTCAGCCAGGGGCAGTTTCACTGTGGGATTGCGGCTAGACCCTTTATAGATAAGATAATGTAGACCAGTTGGAAAGCTACGTTCGATTAGCAACTTTTTCTGCTGTCTATACTTATTGCGATGACATATCAACGGTAAAAAGGTTAGAGAAAAGGCCACTGTCACATTTATGCGGCACGAGACCAGAGTATATTTATAAAATGCAGCAAAATAGAACATAAAAGATAATTCTGAAACATCAGTATTTAAAACTGCAAAGCAAAGTTAACTTACAAAAGTAGTGTATCTTGAATATCTTCTAATATGTTTGGCATTATTGCTATCTACTACGTTCGTAGGCAGTTACAATTATCCTAACTTTGAAGGCGGCAGGTGCATTATGGCGCGCTGTGTACGCTTGTGTTCTACTAACACTAAACTTAGTGTCAGAAAACGCTGTACTTAATCCTTTTCTTCGTTTGGCGTATGTCGATTCACGATTGTCATGCTGGCTGGCCTAGGCCCGTAATGGCTCCTCTACACGATGGGCCAACGCCGGCCACTCCAAGGGACGCAGCCATGCGGTAAAATGAGATAGCAATATCACTTGCTCCCTCTAACGCATAAATGCGTCCCTTGGAGTGCCCGGCGTTGGCCCATCGTGTAGAGGAGCCATAAAATGCATCTATCAAAGCCTCACAATGGACTTTTACACGAAGATAACCACTTGTAAATAATAAACTACTTGTTTTACTCTGGTAACAATAAAAACACGATTCAGCTTTATACCTATAGCATGCTTGGTCGGACCAAGGATGCCGACTTTCAAGTTAAATTATTGCAATTCGATGCACTGAATATTAAGCAGGTTTTTTGCAAGTATGTGCAGTAAAAATGCTTTAACAATAGGTATAAAGACTATTCGAATATTTAAAGATTCTAATAAATGAAAAGAATATTTAAAATCCAGAAATGCAAAGATATTTTGTTTATTATTTTAAGATCCAAATGGAGATGAGACTCTTGGTTCTGTTTTTACTTAAAAATTTTGTTAAGGATTATGAAATGCAGGCATGTTTATGCACAATTTGCACAAATATAAAAGCAATCAACTAAAGATATGAAATTTATTTCTATACTATAACATACTATTCTATACTATTGCAGGTGATGATTTGATGAATGCTTTGTTTGTCTTAATATTGTAGAATTATGTCATCGAATATAAAGTGCAATATTTATGAAGTATTTTCCTGCATATTTTCTTCCTGTCATAATGTGTATTTGTAGTTTGTTTGTACACAGCTTAATCACTTTACTTTCAACCACTGATTTTGTTGTAAACAAGCACATATACTACATCATTAAGTTGGATTTTTGTTAGGGTGGTATTCGACCTGTCCAATTTCTTGGTCCAATGTGTATTTGCGTCTCACATTTTGCTTAATGAAAGAGTGAGACGCAATGACATTGGACAGGTGGAATACCATCCTTAGACTGAGATGGAAACATGTGTACAATGATGTAATTTAAAATTTACTACATAATTTCAATTTTCAAATCTTTATAATCACTTATAAAGTCAGCATATTGTCCTAATTATGGAAATACATACATCATACTTATTGTTTTATTGGCATAATTCTGAGATCTTTAAATACCTTGTCTTTTATTGCCGAAACAATAATGAATATTTTAAAAAGATCATTGACTGTGACTCTTATTGTCTTGTTAATTAGTACACATTTTAAATCATGGGACATACATTAAAACTGAAAAGAGACCAATCATGATTTGGAATAAAAATTGATGATGCGGATAAACTAATTATTGCGTTTGAAGCTGATTCTGTGTTAGAATATAAAATAATTATTTATTATACTTATATTTCCTGACAAATAGCTAGAGAGCAGGCTGGATTCGTGAAGAATAGAGGAACTCGGGAGCAAATTTTGAATATGAGGCAACTGATACAGAAAGTGCGCGAATTTAACATCCCAATGGCTCTCTGTTTTATTGACTATGCTAAAGCGTTTGACTGTATCAGTTGGGCTGTTATGTTTAAAATCATGTCGGAGATGGGAGTACCGGAACACCTGACCTTTTTAGTGCAGAACCTCTATGCTGACGGGCAATCGAAAGTCAGACTCGATGATACGTTGTCTCATTCTTTTAAAACCGAACGTGGCGTAAGACAAGGTTGCATCCTCTCCCCGCAGTTATTCAACCTCATTGGCGAGCACATAATGCGCAGAGTGTTGGAAGGCTGGAAGGGTGGTATCCGAGTCGGTGGTCACCTTATCAACAACTTGCGGTTTGCTGATGACACCACTATCATTGGCGCAAACGAAAGTGAGATAGCGGAACTGCTGGAAAAGTTGGAATCCGTTAGTGTGGAGTACGGATTAAGGATAAACCGGAACAAAACCAAACTGATGTTTGTCGACCGAGCGGGAAAATCCCAGAGAACGTTCGAGTTGCGCGAACTAGAGTCTGTAGAACAGTTTGTTTACTTGGGATCTTTGATTCGTAATGATGGAGACTGCGAGAGCGAAGTGGTACGTCGAGCTCAGATTGCAAAGGCGGCAGTAACGCGCCTAGAGAAGATATGGAGGAATCGCAACATCTACCGCAGTACAAAAGTTAAACTAATGCGTACACTCATATTCTCTATCTTCCTATACGCCTCCGAAACATGGACGCTGAAAGCTAGGCTAAGGGATAGGATTGACGCATTCGAGATGTGGTGCTGGCGTAAAATGCTGGGAGTGTCGTGGACTGAACGCCGCACCAATGCTTCAATCCGAAGCCAACTAAAAGTCCTCACTCCTCTCTCTGTAACCTGCTTGAGGAGAGCTCTTTCTTTCTTTGGACACGTGGCGAGACGAGAATCACACAACCTCGAGAAAATCATAATGATTGGCCGTGTCGAGGGAACAAGAAGTAGAGGCAGAGCTCCAACTCGCTGGACGGATCCACTCCTGGAGGCAATTAATAGTGGCACACAGTCCGCACTTCTTCAGGCTCAGAACAGAGCAGCCTGGAGGCTTCTTATAGACAGAGCTACTTATGGTGGTCACGACCCTCAGCTGTGAGGATAACGACGAAGAAGAAGATATTTCCTGATTGAAGTTTTTTATCTGTAACCATTATTAGAAGGCCAGAGTTTAGATTTGTGTTTCTAAATTTGTTCTTAGCATTTTTTGCCTTACTTTCCCTAGTTTTCTTTTTAGGGTTCCATACCCAAAGGGTAAAACGGGACCCTATTACTAAGACTTCGCTGTCCGTCCGTCTGTCCGTCTGTATGTCACCAGGCTGTATCTCACGAACCGTGATAGCTAGACAGTTGAAATTTTCACATATGATGTATTTCTGTTGCCGCTATAACAACAAATACTAAAAACAGAATAAAATAAAGATTTAAGTGGGGCTCCCATACAGCAAACGTGATTTTTGACCAAAGTTAAGCAACGTCGGGCGTGGTCAGTACTTGGATGGGTGACCGTTTTCTTTTTGCATTTTTTTCAGTTTTTTTTTTGCTTTATGGTACAGAACCCTTCGTGCGCGAGTCCGACTCGTTTTTTAACAAATAAAGCATTCATTTACAAAAAGATACAGTGGCACTACTAAACTAAATCTTTTCCTAGTTAATCTTTAACTCACTCCCATTGTCTATATTTCATAAAATGACAGACAATTAAGATTTCTTTTGGTTCAAAAGCCTGTGCCTGATAAATGCTTCAATGCAAGTGTGTCGGGTACTCATTGAACACTACATAGTTGGTAGACTTGGTAGTTTATCTGCGACTGAACCTGAACACACCAAGGTGTAAATACTCAGTAGATACAAAGCTTAAAAAAAACTAGCTAGCACAATCAGTTCAGTATCTATATAAATTCACAAATTACTGATTTGTAAATCATAAAGGTAAGGAATGTGGTCAAGGGCACTATCTACTTTACCTTTAACTTGCGTGTACAACCACTGTTCATTTGCATATAATTTGTGTGTATACAAGTTTTTTATATGTTTTAATGCCTAAACAAGTTTGTTGTGTTATAAATTAGTTGTAATTGTACCTTTGTGTGAATGGTTGTTTATTTTAATGTTTGTTAGTTTTATTCAATATTAGCTTTTAGAACTAAGTTAATGCTGTTAATAATAC
This sequence comes from Cydia fagiglandana, assembly GCF_963556715.1. Taxonomy (NCBI): domain Eukaryota; kingdom Metazoa; phylum Arthropoda; class Insecta; order Lepidoptera; family Tortricidae; genus Cydia; species Cydia fagiglandana. The sequence continues at coordinate 1,001,566 of NC_085944.1, read as the reverse complement.
CTAGCACTTCAGTAATAATAATAACGACACCTCTGTATAATAGCAATTTGTGTGATTTTGATAAAAGATGTGTCAAAACAACACAGTTTCCTGTAATTTATGTAGCAATTTCCTTCATTTGATTTCATCAGACATAATGCTTTGGGTTCAATTTATTGTTTTACAAGGATGTCTAGTTAGAAATAGGCCCCTTTATGGCCCAACAACATTCTAACTGTTTAAGATACTCAAGAAGATATCTCTGCAGACAATTGTTTTGTTATTTAATACACAAGTCGTGTTTTCTGTGTTAACTATATGATTACCTATATGACCAAGACTACTTACAGCCATAACCATTTCGAATGGGAACTTGTGGACCCTCACGGGAGACACGAATTCCTGCACCATGTTTACGTTTTCTTGATAATTCGTTCAACAAACAACAGACATTAGTCTAGTCCAGTTTACACAATCATGCTGTAAACAGTACGGTTAATGAAAACACTCGTGCGTTACAGAACTCCTTTCACTCCCGACATCGCATAACAAAATAAACGAGCGTCAAGCGCAGCGGACGCGACGAGCTCGAGACCGAAACAAGAATGGCTGGTCGGGTTTCGTGAACTTGAAAATTCTATCTCTATCGAAACAAATTGAAGTGTACCGCACTGAAATTAGCCGCAGATGGAAAATTGACAATTTGACAACTAAGGGCTAGTGTTGCTAGTAAACAAATAAATACTTTATTTTTAATAAAAAATTGAGTACCTACAGTTTTGCCAATAATCGATAACTCTCAATTATTCCCTTCGAAGAAAGTTTAGTTTTCTGCTTCTACTAATTTTAGTTGTTACCAGTCTACGCTCAGTAGCACTCTACACTCTACACATTGGTATAAATCTGCTGTGCGAACACTTTAGTCCAAATAGTCCAATTTAATTAAAATGCCAATTACTGAACATTTAGTCTTGATCTAGTCAGTCAGTCAAATTCATTCTGTAATACAAATTATATGAAAATAAAAATCAATTTGTTGGCCGCTGAAGATATAATCGAATCGAATCGAATGCATCTTCCAAAAAAATAAGAAGCATTCGTGTCAAAGTTACTAAAAAAAAAACCATGTAAACGGTGCTGCCAGTAATAATTGTAATTTGATGCAAACGCGAATTCAGTTTTCAAAATCCAAAATAAAATATTATTAGACCCTTGAACTTAGAGATATTTCTGCCAAATGCAAAGAGAAAAGAAAGTCTTCATTTCTTAACATTCAAAAAATAATTCATTTCTTATTAATATTGTCCACGTTATTCGTTGCTAACTTCAAGACAGTGAGTAAGCAAGCGGTCCATCTTCTGACGAAGCGCGAATGTCGCTCTCAATAGTTTGAAGGCTAATTTTCCTGATTGTCTTGGTAAAAGCAAAGCAAAATTCTGGCAAAATTGTGCGCGTTCGTGCCCGATGTCTAGTGCTGAAGTCGCCGATAATTCCGTTGACCCCCCGGCGAAAAAGCGGAAGCTAAACACAGGAGAATCCCGTTCCAATTCTTCAGCAATGGCGAACAATGGAACGCGCATGGAAGATGAAATCGACGAGAGCCTATATTCCAGGCAGCTATACGTCCTGGGCCACGATGCTATGCGTCGAATGGCAAATTCCGACGTTTTAATATCGGGTTTGGGAGGCCTGGGCGTGGAAGTCGCAAAAAACGTGATTCTCGGCGGTGTGAAGTCGGTGACTCTTCACGATGACCGTAACTGCACAATCTCGGATTTATCTTCTCAGTTCTACTTGTCGGAGGCTACGATAGGTCGGAACCGTGCGACGGCCTCAGTCGAGCAGCTAGCTGAGTTAAATCACTATGTGCCGACTACGGCGTACACGGGTGCTCTTACGGAAGAGTTTCTCCGCAAGTTCAGTGTGGTGGTTCTCACTAGCGCTTCCTGGGCTGAACAGGAGCGTGTAGCAGCTATTACTCACGCTAATAATATAGCGCTGATTATCGCGGACACGAGGGGCCTGTTTTCTAGAGTGTTCTGTGATTTTGGTGAAGAGTTTACAGTTCGCGATGTGAACGGTGAGAATCCGGTGTCGGCTATGATTGCCGCCATCACGAACGACCAGCAGGGGGTGGTCACTTGTCTGGACGACACACGTCATGGACTGGAAGATGGGGACTATGTCACTTTCAGTGAGGTTAGATCTATTTTTAACCCAACTTGTAAGAATCACAAATAAGAATGACAGTATACTGAATGTAATCTATTGATGTGTAAATCCTATTTTACTTATGATTGGTGTTAAATATCGATTAATATATATAATTGTCAACAGGTCCAAGGCATGACAGAATTAAATGGTTGTGAGCCGCGCCAGATCAAAGTCCTGGGTCCATACACTTTCAACATCGGAGACACCAGCGGCTTCTCCAAATATGAGCGAGGCGGCATTGTGACTCAAGTCAAGATGCCCAAGAAACTAGCCTTTAAATCCTTAAAAGAATCTTTCAAGAACCCGGAGTTTGTTATTACGGACTTTGGCAAGTTCGACTATCCGCAGCAGTTGCACTTTGGGTTTGCTGCTCTCTACAAGTTTGAGGAGAACGAGGGTAGACTGCCGAGGCCCTGGAGTAATGCTGATGCTGCCAAGTTCATGGATTACTTGAAGGGCATTTTAGCTGATCCAGAGTACAAGCATGGTGAATTGGAAATCAATACTGAGCTTATGGAGACATTCTGCAAGGTAGGATTTGTTTTTATTTTGTTTTACAAAAGCCAGAATTTTTTTAGAAACCTAGTTGCAGCATGCCTGTTTATCTGCCTATCCATCTGTCCATAGCTCTTAGCTTAGTTTAGAAAGCTCAAATTTGGCATAGGTTTATAAATAATGACATTAATGACCTTAAAACAAGATTTCAAGCTAACAATGCTCATTTAGAAACAAACAGATAATTATTTTCCACTGTATTTTCATGGAAACGTGTGAACATGACATGCTATTTCAGTCTCCATACAAAAAGTACTGAGGTTGACTGTAGTAGCATGACAAATACGATGTTTCCCAGAAAATATGATGATATGATAATTATGATATTAATTGTAGTGATAACTGCCAAATTCTTTAGGCTACCTACCCTACCTACCCAGTTATTTTTTTGTTCAACCCCATAGTGTGAAAATGGAGAATCATTGAAAATCAATACTGAGCTTATGGATACATTTTGCAAGGTATGATTTTGTTTTCAGACTTTTTATAGATAACCTTACATAATAGGTCTATTGTAGTGTCTAGTAGTTTAAATAATACCCACAATGTGGTAAAAAAGTGGTATGGAGTGCTGTAGAATGGTATTTAAGGGTGTCTAAAAACCATTTACTGGTTTTAGAATTTGGGGAACTCATGATGTTTGCTAAATTAAGCTTTTTTTTTTCAAAATACTATGTATAAATAGTGCTGGTGTAGTAATAAATATTTAATACAGAAATGAATCATGCAGCTAGTAAGCAAAGGCCTATAATTATGGCTATGCAGGTGTAATTATTATTCAAGGTCTCAACCATGGAAAATAGGTACAGGTAAAGAATCACCACATTTAAATATGGCATTGATGATTAGTAAATGCATTAAAGCAATGCAACAAACTATTTAAGAAGAGATAGATTTAAAACTACATACATGAACTATATATTAAAATTTGTTAACACGAAATTTAAAAGTCAAAATACAAAGTCTTGATGTATAAGTTGAACAATGTTTTGCAAATCAATGATCTCCAAAAAAACTGTTGCTAGCCAGGTAGGGAATATATATGAAACCAAATCTGATGATATTGGGAATTTTTTGAAGTTTGACCTTATGAATTATGTAACATGATTTCCATGTATTTATACTAAATAAAAAATAAACATTTTACAATTCTACGTTTCTATCAGGTACAAAACAAAATCTTCCTTGGAAGTCTTTGATTTAAAGTATTTAAACTATCACGATTTTTATTCGTTATTATTTACGGAAACGGTTTCTTCGAGACCACGGGGAAACTGCCGGCCTCGAAACGTCGAAACGTCGGAGGTAATTTCAAATTAAGTAATTATACGCTAAACTAAAAATTTATAGGTTCTGTGTGTTTGAAATACCTAGCTAATTTGGTGATGTGTTCATAACAATATTAACTTACTCACATGTTAATTCTCTTAGAAATAAAGTCATGTCAAGAACCTTGGTTGCTCATGCTGCTCAATTGTACAAGATGTCAGATATTTGTCGGCGGCCGCTCCGATATATCTGATGGCGACTGTACAATATTACTTTCATAAATCATGACTATAAGTAGACCTTTGGAGGAGTACATGAACTTGACCTTGTTTCACCCCATCACCCCAACAATCACATTATCGGTTATGCAAACATGTCAAAATATTACCTACTCAGTTGGCCTTTGATGAATGTATAACATGTATCTGCACGCGTTGAATTTGGTCCACGTATGGCCTCTTACCCAAGGGGTGGATTTCTAAAAATATAATCGTTTTTGTACTTTCCAACAATGATTCATTAGTCATTACTTAACCGATTCGGTGCTGATGACACGCCTGCCGTGTCATCAATGTTTTTTACGTGTGGCGTATGACACGGGAGGAGTGTCATCATATTCTATGACGCATGGCATGGCTGCCGTGTCATGAAATGATTGTTCCGCGCCACAGCCAAAAGTTTTCGAAAATGGAAAACGCAATGAGTCGGGGTATGAGAAGGTAACAGATACTTTTATGGTTATACTATTAATATGCGGCCGCGGCCGATCGAGACAGGGCTTTTAGGATGCAGAAACGAGCTGTTCGAATTATAATGAGAAAGGCATACGACTATCCCGCTAAGGATCTTTTTCGGGAGTCGAAAATCATCACCCTGCCTAGCGCATATATACTGAACGCCTGCAAATATGTGAGAGCAAACCTGAACACATATACTACTCATTCCAGTACCCGGCGAAGTAATGTTTTGGTCGTGCCGCGTTGCAGATTTGCAAAAACTCGAGGGTCGCTCGGTGTCACGGGTGCAAGATTATATAACTCACTACCTGTGGAGATAAAATTAGTACAAAGCGACGTTGTATTTGCAAATCGCCTAAAAACATTACTCATAAACCTTGCTTGCTATACTATTGACGAATTTGTCGAGGCGTGTAGTGACCCAAATATTTAGATCTAAGTTATGAACTGTGTTTTCAAACTTACTCACAAAATAATGCAACACATGCATAAATAAATTAGTAATCTTAAGTACTTGCTTACCTGATAGTTAAATACTTATCTACCTAAGACCTAATGTACAAATTGTCTATGTACCTACCTTATTTGACATGTAAAATATTATGTTTTATGAATAAATAATGAATGAATGAATGAATGAATATGGACAAACTGGTATCCAAGAGATGGCAAAAGAAGTCAAGGACGACAAAAAATGCGCTGGGAGGATGAGCTGAAGCTCACTGCGGGACCAAAATGGAGAAGAGTTGCCCAAGACCGGAAACAATGGAAGCTATTGGAGGAGGCCTTTGCCAACAGGCACACTGAGTTGAGAGATTTCCTATAGATATAGAAGACAGCAACCAACATACAAATTTCTCTCACCCAGTCTAAGGGGCTATATAAATAAATAAATAAAAATAAAAATTAATATGGATTAAAATGATCCACTCAATACTAATGAAATGAGTTTATCAACAAAAGACTGCAGATCTATATATGTTGTTGACTTGTTGCGCGATTACGTCAGGGTAGGATGATGATGATTTGGTAAAAACTATCCTATGTCCGTCCTCAGGTCTCAAACTATCTCAATTTCTACCAAATTTAAATTAAATCGGTCGAGTGGTTTTAGCGAAAAGTGAAAAGGTAACAGATAGACAAAAAGTTTCGCATTTATAACATCAGTAGGCATTAACACTAAAATAAACATACATATTTACAGGTCTCCGCTGGTGACCTGAACCCGATGAACGCAGCCATTGGCGGCGTAGTTGCCCAGGAGGTGATGAAGGCTTGCTCCGGCAAGTTCCATCCCATCGTCCAATGGCTGTACCTGGACGCCATCGAGTGCCTGCCTAAGGACCGCTCAGCCTTGACCGAGGAGAATTGCAAACCGACCGGCTCGAGATATGATGGCCAGGTTGCTGTGTTCGGACGGGACTTCCAGAAGAAATTGGGATCCTTGAAGTACTTTGTTGTTGGTAAGTGAATATGTATACTATTTATTGCTATATTGGCACCGCGCATGTAACACCTCTGGAGTTGCAGGCATCCATAGGCTACGGTGACTGCTTACCATCAGGCGGGCCGTGTACTTGTTTGCCACCGATGTGGTATATAATTTCGGGAAATCTGGTCCAGGAGATCATACAAGCTTCCTTACAGCGCGACATGAGAGAGTAGAAGTGAAATAAAATGGTGCTAAGCAATCTCCAATATCTCCATAGAAAATTGGGGTGTCATTCTGAATCCCTAACAACGTTTGTCCTAAAGTCACTTGCCCTAACTGGTTTGTCCTAATGGGCACATGCCCTAACGATCAATTGTCATAACGATTATGTTCCATATTGTAAGGTTTTAAAAAATGGTTAGGTTTTAGAACTTGCTGCCACAAAAGTGGGTTAGGTTAGGGTTAGAACTGCGACCCTCGCATAAAAGAAAATATGCTCAATAACATTAGGATAAGTAATCAGTAATTAGGGAAACCAAAGTTAGGGTTTTTAGTGTTCGGACAACTGATCATTATGACAAACAATATTAGGGAATGCAAAGATAGGAGAAAAGACTTTAGGGATTCAGATATAGATCCAGAAAATTGTTGATGTGTTTAAGCATTTTACGTAATAAATGTGATAGTTACTATACTATACTGACCTAATACTCACTGCCTAGATTTTCAAGAGGATTGATAGATTTCTGGCTTTCAATGAATTATGACTAGACATCCCATTAATATATTATTGTGGTATGCGTGACTCGACTAGGATCGATACAGCCGTTGAGCCGTGGCACTGGTGTTTAAAATATGCAAGGATTGAACGACTGCGGGTATATAGGCCACTTTTTTGCTCGCCTACTTTTTATTGACGTATATAACACGGTCTATTTCAATCGAATCATATTTTTTTTACCAATTGACGCCAAAGTTAGCTAAGTACCTAAGTAGTAAGAATAACTATCACAATATAAATATTGTATTAAACTAAAATGTATCATTATCGATTTCAAAACCATTTCGAGATAGGCTTGCTAAAAAGTTTCCCTAATAGCATAGAGTTCCTGTTAATAATTTTTACATTTTCGTGATTTTAATTTTAATATATCCCACCAAAAACATTTTACCACCTTGTAAAAAGAAAAAACCGGCCAAATGCGAGTCGGACCCGCACACTAAGGGTTCCGTACCATTACGCAAAAAACGGCAAAAAAATCACGTTTGTTGTATAGGAACCCCACTTAAATATTGATTTTATTTTGTTTTTAGTATTTGTTGTTATAGCTGCAACAGAAATACATCATCTGTGAAAATTTCAACTGTCTAGCTAAGCACTGTTCATGAGTTTACAGCCTGGTGACAGACAGACGGACAGCGGAGACTTAGTCTTAGGACATAGGGTCCCGTTTTTACCCTTTGGGTACCCTGAAAACATTTCATCTCCCCATAGATCGTAATATGTGATAAAGAAAAGATAGGTACTCCAATTAAATGTTATCTTATCATCCTGTGAATGCTCTTCTATCAGTGGATGTTATAAAAACAAACTGGCGATTTGCTTTGTTTGATTGCTTCCTCGCATTCAACTAAGATTATTATACACGGTGTAACACGAGGAAACCGAATAATTTTAACCACGCATTTCTGAGGTCAAAAGAAGTAAAAAATGTAATATGAGTTTAGGTCAATTTCGCCAAAAAAAAATTTTTTTTTGTTTTGATTTTCTTCCATTTTTTGAATGTATTTGTACATAAATAATAAATGTTATTGGTAAACATGTCAATTAAAATTGATTTTTACTTTTTTTTTTCGTAGCACCTACGTTTTGCAAAGTGTAACTTGTCACTTTTTGACATCTATCAATAAGGATATTTAGACTACGTCCCATAGCAGCATTAGCAGCAACATCACCATCAAAAAGGCCTTTTACGCTATGAAACAATAAAAATTTGTTTTTTTTAAAATTAATAATATCTCTGAAACTAGGCGAATTTCAAAAAAGTTTATACGACATTTTTGTCTCTAAATATGATCAGGAATACGCTGTTAAAATTATTCAGTTTACTCATGTTACACCGTGTATGTATTACTTATACAGTACATATGGTTCTATTTTTCCGCACTAGTGCGATACTTTTTTCGTGCGATGTCAAAAGTTTAAAGGACCATATGTACTGTAAAACGTTGTACGATACACGTGCGAATAGGTAATTCGCAACTCGTGTCGATTTAAAACACTCCCTTCGGTCGTGTTTTAATTTATCTCCACTCGTTTCCAATTTCCTCTTTTACGCACTTGTATCGTAAATAACTATTTTAAATGTAAAGATAAAACAAAGAAAGGCAGGTTATACTTTCGATACAAAAATTACAAATGCCACAAACCGGCATGTGCTTTGCTTGCCTTCAGAAGGATATCAATATCATTCGTTTCCTTTCGCAAAATAAATGCACTTTTATTTTTAAGACGTTTCGACTTTTCGTAGTTTTCAATGCATATTAATATCGGTTCTGTGTGACTAAATAAATTAATAAACGAATGATAAACATAACTCGGTTTATAATTTTTATATATTCATGATAGCAAAAAGTCCTCGAATAATGAAGGATTTGTTCTAATTAATTCATTATTTCATATCACATATATCACCACAATCACAAAGCTAATATTATCATTAGTCACCATAATCATTGACCGATAAGTATCACAACGATGTTACCCGATAGGTATTCTAGCACTAAAAGGCCCTAACTGCATAGTATGTTTATTAGCAGCTAGATATTTAGCGGCTAGACGTAACGGCCTTGGCTATTTTTAAAATATACGGTCAATGAAAGGTGAATGGCGGGTATAGTGCGTAGTTTTGTAACAGAGCCCGGCGGCTAATCCTGTTGTCTATTGTTAAGTAAAACCGCACGTGCTACTTACCTGCAAAAAAGGGTCATACTCATTCTATTTGGCACCTGAGCGCGGGCTAGTCCAACGCTCAAAAAACCAGTGTAGGTGCGCTCTCCGATAACGCGCCTTTGTTACGCATCTCGATGACACATTTTAGACTGGTACTGTAGTGTTCGACTCGCCGGCACTCAGTAACCGAATTACGCAGGTTTTTATGCAGGTGGTTGTGGCACGTGGCACAAGCGGTTTTACTTAACAATAGACAATAGGATTAGCTCGGGCTCAGTTACAAAACTAGGAACTATACAGCTGCATATTTTTTGTGCATTCGGTTCCTGATCATTGCCCTATTGCTAATAGCAAATATTATTACACGGGTCCAAATAGCCATTTACGATGCCTATAATTCTGTTAAACTAAACGTCAACATTTGGAAACTAGTAACCGCATAATGTTCGGATCTGTTTTAGGTCATCTACATTAGCTGTCCAATTCGAAGAACGCATTTGTCTCACATTTTTTAAGCTTGGACAAGTGGAATACCATCCTTATTCCCGTTTGAGTTTAACCACAGAATAATTAATAGTACTACCGTACAGAAAGGAAACTTCCTACAAAAACGAAGTTTGACAGCGGTTCAGGGTCGAGTCATGCTGTCCCTTTCTCTAATATATGGCACTATCCCTTTGGGCTATTTAGGGTTGTCAAAAATCAAGTGATTATCTTATCTGTGGTCGTCCACGCAAAAGGAAGTCAAGTGGTGGCAACCCTAATAATTGCTCGGAGCAATGCTGAGCCGAGCGGAGCCGAGTTTGACCGAAGTCAGAAGTTTCGCACCCCTGGTTTAACGGCTGTTTGAGCTACTTAAGCTTTTTGAGATGTTGAGTTATTCATATCTAACATTTGAACATAAACCAAGAATATACCTATATCGCTACCGCAAAACGTAACGCGTGAAACCTTACGCCGTTGCACTTGGTCGGTTTATGTAATCCTGTTTGCGGCTAATGTTATGATTGCGATTCGTTTCATTCTCAACGCGTAGCTTTGATTATATGATTATGTAATTTAAGTATTAATATTAAAATCGTATACCGACAACTACGATAAGTAAAATAGTCTCAAATCCTGATTTACTTCACGACTTGAAACTTATCTGCCCTTGACTTCGTCTGCATGGAATGTTGATGATGATGATTAATAAATACCACCCTATGTCCTCCCGCGACTTCTTACTACATATATTCCTACTCAATTTTCAACTCCTTCCGCTTATAATATTAGTTGTAAATTGTATGTCGCGACACTCGTAACAACTAGCAGTACTGCTAAATCCGCTACTTGACGCTAGATGGCGAGTTGTCGACTACGAAAATTAGCAGCGTGTTGGTTACGCGCATGTCAAGGGGATTGACGGTCTAGTGTTATTAATCAGTGCCATAAGTAAGTCCATCGGACAGTCTGGCACTGACGTCGGACAGTCACGATAAGAAATTAAGCTTATGTCCTCAATAGTGTGACGTCTTGGCCGCCAATTTGAAATGAAATGTTTTTGTGGCATGTCGTACAATACAATACAAATACTTTTTATTGCACACCACATTACAGAAAACAACACAAATAATACAGGTAAACGACAGGCGATCTTATCGCTAATAAGCGATCTCTTCCAGACAACCTTTAGGCAGCGGAAATTAATAAATTGATGTCATACCGTATTAATTTTTCACTTTGTCCACCAGGCGCTGGCGCCATCGGTTGCGAGCTCCTGAAGAACTTCGCGATGATCGGCGTCGGCGCCGACGGCGGGCGCGTCACCGTCACCGACATGGACCTCATCGAGAAGAGCAACCTCAACCGCCAGTTCCTGTTCCGCCCCTACGATGTGCAGAAACCCAAGTCTAGTACTGCGGCTAGGGTGAGTAGCGCCGGCTTAGCGAAAAAAGCTCGATAGGAACCATGCGCTTTGGAGGGTCTGCCATCTTGTGCAGTGTGAAAAATAAACTGTAAAGTGTTATCCTATGGAACTTGCTAACTATGTAAACAAACCGTCATACTGAAATCATCATTCAGTGACAGTTTCAATATGGCGGTTTGTTTACATAGTTAGCAAGTTCTATTGAATGACACTTTACATTGACACTTCACGCCAAAACAAGTGCTGCCCTCAACAGTTCACGTATATTTTCTTGTGCAGAGTAGATTCTGCCATCTTGGGGGCTACAATGGATGCTTACAGGGGGCTTGTTTACCCTTTTTCACTAGAGCCACATTTATCGTAAACTACCGCCGCATGCAACCTTGTTGTTGGTTTTTCTCCAACTGCTTGCTTTGTTTGCTTCGCTGATGCTTTGATAATTGTCAACCAAGACCTATCTAAACGAAAGTCATTTTGGTTACTCTAGTATGAATGCACTGCTTTTATTTTGCACACAACTTTACCTTTATGTTTCTAGACCAATATAATAACCCAATCATTATTTCCAGGTGATCAAACGCATGAACCCATCAATGAACGTGCTCGCACAAGAGAACCGAGTGTGCCCCGAGACCGAGTCCGTATACGACGACCACTTCTTTGAAGAGTTAGACGGAGTAGCCAACGCTCTGGACAATGTGGACGCGCGTATATACATGGACAGGCGCTGTGTGTACTACAGGAAGCCGTTACTTGAGAGTGGTACGCTTGGGACCAAGGGCAATACACAGGTAACTATTTAAGGCCCACTTGCATCATTCTACTAACCCGGGGTGAACCGGTCAAAACTGGAGTTACCATGGTTACCAGTGCAATTTGACACTGGGTTAACAGTTTAACCGGTTAACCCCGGGTTACTGAGATGGTGCAAGTAAGGCGCTAAGATAAGTTAGGCAATATGCTGGGCAATAATTATCTAAGCTAGGTCTTCGGCTTAGACTGAAAGTTTCTTCTAGAAAGACTACTTTGAAGAGCTGGATGGTGGACTGTGTCTTCACAATTGTATTACATTTAGCTAATAACTTATCTGTTCTTGTTATTTCAGGTCGTGGTGCCCTTCCTCACCGAGTCGTACAGCTCATCCCAGGACCCCCCGGAGAAGAGCATCCCCATCTGCACCCTGAAGAACTTCCCCAACGCCATCGAGCACACGCTGCAGTGGGCTCGGGATGAATTCGAGGGGTTGTTCCGGCAGGCGGCCGAACATGCTGCCCAGGTCAGTACCAAATTTGAGATATGCTAAATTTAGCAACTTTCTTCCATACATTTTAGCAACTTTTGTATATTTTTAGCAATTCTTTTAAATCAGAAAGCGTAAGGTTAGATGGGGTTTGATAAACGCTGGGGCAAGAGTAACATTAGTAGGGAATCCTCATACTGTTATTCTTGTCCGGAATAAAATAAACTATATTTCAAACTGGCCTTAAACTGCAGTGGGCTCTTGCCGAGTTGGCCAGCCAAATATTGACCAGCTTTAAGGTAGATTTAAAATTTTCATTTTCACTACAACGGGAGTCATGGAAATCAGGGGGAGAGGCCTTTGCCCAGCAGTGGGACACCACAACAGGCTAACCAAAAAAATTTTGAGCACGGTGTCACGGGAGACGAAGAGTAATGTGGCAACTTTCTTAACCTTCTTGTGATCTTCCTACAATAGTTTTATTTGTTTTCAGTACTTGGCCGATCCTCACTGGGAGGAGCGGACTCTGAAGCTGCCGGGCAGCCAGCCTCTTGAGGCTATCGAGAGCGTCAAGGTAAGTCACTTTACATCACACAGGGGCTGCCATTTCCAATTCCCAACCCTTATATACTTACTAATATCACAAAATAAATAATAGTACTGCCGTACATAAAAGGAAACTTCCTACAAAACTGAAGTTCGTCACCGGTTCAGGGTCGAATCATGCTATCCCTTTCTAATATATGGCATTATCTCTTTCGGCTATTTAGGATTGTCAAAATTCAAGTGATTATCTTATCTGTGGTCGTGCACGCAAAAGGAAGTCAAGTGGTGACAAACCTAATAATTGCTCGGAGCAATGCTGAGCCGAGCGGAGCCGAGTTTGGCCGAGTTTCGCACCCCTGCTAATATTTATATTTTTTCCAGAACGCAATAAACGACCGGCCCCTCACGTTTGCGGACTGCGTGACGTGGGCGCGCCTGCACTGGGAGGCGCAGTACGTGAACCAGATCAAGCAGCTGCTGTACAACTTCCCCCCGGACCAGCAGACCACCTCCGGGGCCCCCTTCTGGTCGGGGCCCAAGCGCTGCCCCGCGCCGCTGGCCTTCGACCCTCACGACGACCTGCACCTGGACTACGTGGTGGCCGCGGCCAACCTGCGTGCCACCGTGTACGGCCTGCCGCATAATACCGACAGGGAGGCTATCGCGCAGATGGCCGCTCAAGTACCTGTGAGTATACTTTTTAGGCGATAATAGTAAATTAATCAGATGCCCAAGTGTTAATAAGTCACCTACAACAACAACGAGGGTCATTGACGCTATTAATAAATAAATATATTATAATTACTATGTTTATGACTGTTTTTGTATTTTAGCTTTGCGAATGAGAACTGCCACTAATCACTAACACTATGCAGAACTCCCCATTCTCCATGTCATCAAAATTGATCAAAAATAATATCACTACGGAGTTTTTACGTAAAATTCCTACTTAAATGATCCCTTTATCATGAACTAGCATTTTCAAACTCTGTAGGTTCGTGTACCCCACTTTAATAAGCCCTGATATGGAATTTAGTAGCAATTTGTTCAGCTGTACCGGTATCAGATTTTCATTATATATATTTTTTTACTATATTCTCTTCAGGTACCAGAATTCAGCCCCAAATCCGGCATCAAGATCGCCGTGACCGACGCCCAGCTCCAGCAAAACAACGACGAGCCGGACGTGGACCGCGCCAAGTCGCTCGTCAAGGAACTGCCACACCCCTCCACCCTCGGCGGCCTTAAGATCACCCCGCTCGACTTCGAGAAGGATGACGACTCTAACTTCCACATGGACTTTATTGTAGCAGCTTCTAACCTGCGTGCGGCCAACTATAAGATCCCGCCCGCTGACCGCCATCGCTCTAAGCTCATCGCCGGAAAGATCATCCCCGCCATAGCGACTACAACTTCAGTAGTCGCCGGACTCGTCTGCCTCGAACTCTACAAGCTCGCTCAAGGCTTCAACACTCTCGATGTCTTCAAGAACGGCTTCGTCAACTTGGCACTTCCGTTCTTCGGATTCTCTGAACCAATCGCGGCCCCGACCAACACGTACTATGACAAGAAGTGGACGCTCTGGGACCGCTTCGAAGTCAAGGGCGAGGTGACCCTTCAGCAGTTCCTAGATTACTTCAAGAATGAGCACAAGCTGGAGATTACTATGCTGTCGCAGGGCGTGTGCATGCTTTATTCGTTCTTCATGCTGAAGCAGAAATGTGCCGAGAGACTGAACTTGCCCATGTCGGAGGTGGTAGCGAGCGTGTCTCGCAAGAAGCTGGAACCTCACGTGCGGGCTCTAGTATTCGAGTTGTGCTGCAATGATGAGAGCGGAGAAGACGTGGAGGTCCCCTACGTGCGCTACACACTGCCCTAGCGAGCGCGAGCTGGGCGGCCGAGCGGGCGAGGTCCGCAACCACACGAGGCATTTAAAAGCATAATTCCCGCTTGCGATGGCGGATTTTTAAATTGAGTAAGTGGCGGCGCGTGTACATAGTGTAATAGTGTGAAGTTTTACTCGTTTGTGCTTGGACCGCGCTTAATATCTATTATAAAATAACTTTCATATATTTATAGAACTAGTGTTCATTATTTGTGAACGTCACGGACCGCGTCTGTATTTTTTTTAATAATTTTATGTGAACTTCAATGATTTACGTACCCCCAAATCTATCGGATATTTTTAATGTTGAAATCGGAAGGGTCTGTATATGGAAAACAAATAAAAAACAGTAAAAATGTTGGTTTTTTTTTTCGTATCACTGCCGAGAATCACAGTAAGAACCGATAAACTCCTGTAATAAAAGTAATGAAAACAATTGTAGATAAAGACATGTTTTAATAAGTCCTGGGACAAAAATACAGAAACAAAAATTTTAAAGAGCTATCAGTTGACATATACCAACATTTGCTAGTCTTAAAGATATTGAAAAACTGCTGTGATGGATAAAGTCAGACCGTAAAAACTCTGCAGCGACTTTGATAGCCCACGCAGTGCGTCATTTTAAACGTCAAACGTTTATGAAATTATGGCGTATACGTAACACTTACACTGCGTGGGCTATCAAATTCGCTGCAGACTTTTATTGGTGCGACTATATGTTGATGGTACTTTTAGGTTCCTGGCTAAAAAATAACTACACATTTTCATTAATTACCTTTATTGCAGAATTGTTTCACAATAATATTACAAAATAATCTCACTTTTTAGGGGGTTCACATTTAAATGGGTTATCCAAAACCGTAAAGGCGTACATGTCAAGTTATTAAAAAAGTTCCATACACGCAAGCTCATAGAAAAACATTTTGGCATTATTTCCTGTTTATTTTAAAATTACAAGATAATGAATATAATAACTAGGCGCATGATGTTCCTCAAAGAAATTAAAATATCCCACTGTGGTATTCAAAAGATACATCAAAATATATGACTAGATAATTAGTTGCATTTTAAACATTGTGACTTGAAAGAAATAAAAAAACAATTACTTGACAATAAAAGCTAAGAAATCTCAGATCTAGGAGTTATATAAAAATTATAAAATGACAAGACCTTGTTTTAAACAGTCGTTTACATTAGTCCAGCGGTCGGCAACCAGCGGCCCGCAAACCTCTCGCTTGCGGCCCGCGAGCCTCCCTGGACTCCCTCCCCTATTTTGTATGTAATATTGACAAACGACAATGTCTGCTAAAGTCACAAATATTACAAAACTGCGGCCCGCGTCAACTTCGTTAACTACTACGTGGCCCTTGGCTGCTAAAAGGTTGCCAACAGCTGCTTTAAAGCAGCGGTCGACAACAAGCGGCCCTCACTTGCGGCCCACGAGCCTGCCTGGCTATTTTGTATGTAATATTGACAAACCGACAATGTCTGATAAAGTCATAAATATTAACAAAGTGCGGCCCGCGTCAACTTCGGTAACTACTATTTGGCCCTTGGCTGCTAAAAGGTTGCCGACCGCTGCATTAGTCAATACGGTAAAGTGTGGCTGTGTTTGTTTATTGCGAGTTAACACATTTGCTACTTGCTTTTAGGGGCAAATATGAACTCTTACCCCCTTATTCATAAACGTTTACTAAAGTTAACAAGCCGATAATAATCGTTTCTCCCTTTCCGACGTATCGGTATGATAAATAAATAAATAAATAAATATTATAGGTCATTCTTACACAGATTGACTAAGTCCCACAGTAAGCTCAAGAAGGCTTGTGTTGTGGGTACTCAGACAACGATATATATAATATACAAATACTTAAATACATAGAAAACACCCATGACTCAGGAAGAAATATCTGTATCATCATACAAATAAATGCCCTTACTGGGATTCGAACCCAGGACCATGACCATGATGGAAAGGGACAAACGATTATTATCGGCTTGTCAACTTTAGTAAACGTTTATGAATAAGGGGGTTAATAAATACTAATGGCGTTGTTCACAAACGCATTACTGACCTAAATTAATGCTATGAATTGTTTGCCTTTGTCATTTTATTTTTTAAGAAAGCGATAAAACATACTAAATCAGACCAGTAAAAAAATATGAAAAAGGGGGTGATCCATGTGTAAACATGCCCCAAAGTCAGTCACACTTATCCCGTAGCCACACTTAACTTTTAACACCCGTATTGACTTCACCTAATAGTGCAATACGATTATACAATCATTACCAAAAGCCTAAGACGAATTTTGGTTTCACCAAATCACAATAAGGTACCTCTTATTAATATTAAGGCAAATTTTAGGTCTAATTTTGTGATATATTGAGAATAAGAGCACTTCTAAAAAAATTACACTTTTCTGCTCATACAAAAAAAATGTGTGTATTTTTTTAAGAGCATAATAAAACTACAATTCGTGCAATTTCGTGCGTTAGGCCAGGCACGTTACGTTACGTTTGGAAGCTTCGCAAATGGAATAACGTTTTACAACCATACTATTTATTAAATGCTTTATTAGACGTCTAAGATTATGTTTTTATAATAATAGAGAGACGTCGAAGATTATTGGAATACGAAAAATACATGTTTATACAGTCTTGCAACTTAATTATTAAAGAAGCTGTAACTTATTACTTGTAATTAAAGTTCAATATTGGAATATTCATAATTTTAGAAAAATATTGTTTCGATGAGAGAAATTGAGAATAATTCTCATCATTTGTTATGTGACATTTCTTTGTGACAATGTATGTACATCAACATCAGCCTTGTTAGATAAAATAGTCTATAAATAATACAAATTGGGTTACAATAAAACACTCAAAAACAATAATGCAATATTATCAGCTGAATAAGAAAGTTGAATGTTTTACGTAATCAGAGGCCCTAACATCGAAGTTCGAAAATGCAAGAGCATATAGAGAAGCAGATACGAGTACTTAACGATTTTCAATTTTTTCGTAGCCAACGTGCCAGTCGTTAACGCTCCGTAGCGTAGCGTAGTCATCTCTATCACTCTTTCACACCTAGTGCGACAGTGAGTTGCGTTTCGTTCGCTACGAAGCGTTAACGCACATTAGCTACGCACCCAAATCTCAATGCATTTGGCGAACAAAAATCTCAACTGTGACCGCCAAAGACGTAAACTGATGCGCGCGGCTACACCCTTATATCAGTTTTCGTGCATTCTGGCAAGGTTCACGATGACGCGCCGCACACGATAGGCGTTCAAAGTGTCAACACGTTCAACGTCATGTGTCACAGGCGAAAGGAAACAAAAAACTACGCGACTGTTATAGCATTCGTGTCCGCGAATGTGTTAACGCCCTAACACTAATGATAGCCAAGTAGACATTATTAGGTACCAGGGAAGCAGAGTTGCGAGAAGCATCGCGGCAGGTTGCGATGTCAGCGCCACGGGCGGCGGCGCGGGGAAGGCATGTAGCGCGAGTTCAACTTCGTGCTGCTAAACGTCTCTGTGGATAAATAATATAATGAAACGTCACTGACTTAACTGAAGAATTCTACAACCAAAGAGGGTAATTCGCCAGTAACTGGCCACCCTAAACCGAAAATGAATTCTATTCACCTATAAACACAATTCATTTTAGTATAAGGCGGCTAGTTATTTAAGGCAGGCCAGCTATTGAAACCAATATGAATTCTGTTTACCTATAGGTGAATAGAATTCATTTTTAGTTTAGGGTGGCCAGTTACTGGCGAATTACTCTATTGATTGTAATAAAGAGGTATTAACATCTAAAAATAAGTCCCCCTACTTTGACCGCGGAAACTGATGGCGCTGTACTGCGCCATGTTTTGTAGTCACTGAATTGTCAAACGTCAACTTTTGACGATCAGAGTTACGGAGCTCTACAGCGCCATCTCGTTTAGCTGTCAAATTCGAAGCACAAAATCGTCTTAGAATTAGAGTGTGTGCGGAATGGAATAGCCCATACATTCTACGACTCATCTAGTTCCGCACCGACTGACACATTTTCCTCAATCAATAACGATGTGTTTGTTGGAAGTAACAGTTTATGATTTATACATTTGTCACTAAATGCAAGTAGCAAATGTATGGACTTGCAATGAACTAATCTATGTGTAAACAGGCCCCATGTGAAGGTCAGCTACAGTCTACACTTATACCCGCATTGAACTTATGCGTAATGAAATATCTTTCTTAGGTATAAAAGCTCATGCAAACCACATTACGTACAGACGGTATTCCATCTGTCCGATATCTTGGTCCAGTGTCATTGCGTCTCACTCTCTGCGCTAAGCAAAATGTGAGACAAAATAGAAATTGGACAGGTGGAATACCACCCTAATATACAAACGCTACAATCTAATTGCATTTACATGATTGTGCCAAAAAATAGCAGTGCCTTAGACCAATATTGTACAATGTTGTACAATAAAAAAATGCTGCAGAATGAGATGTTTATATTGCTGTGCTGTTGATATTTTTATCTTATCTTATAATTGTAAAATACACCGTGTAAATGCAGCAAAAAACGAAAACATACGAAATACGTACAGGCAAAATAACAGCCAAGCCAAAACAAAGCTAACTAATCAATCATTCACATTAGGCACTTAGCCGCCAACCCGCTAGCTGGCGCGGGTGCTCGGAGCGGGCGCACACAGCGTCGTTGCTGATACTATTTTTCGTAGACCCGCTCACCCGACCTGTGCAACCGCGCCACCTAGTGGTCGCCCTTATAAACGACACGTTTTGTGCATACTTTGCACCAAGCCCCCTCCACACACGTTCGCGGCTTCGCGCCGCGATATGCGCACGAGTATGGAGGGGGCTTCACAGATAGCAAAATAAACATGCACTAACACTGGCAGCATTCGCAAACATTTTTTCTACAGGCAACGTTCAAAACTAGCCCTGCTTCACGAAGGTACGAATTTTTTGTCCTTAGCGTCCTTACTTTACATCCCAGTCGCTGTTTCTTAAATGCTACATAACTCTCAAAACCCGCCACCGAAAACATTGCGCGTAAAATTGCATCGTACCTCCGCTGACCTGGCAACATTTAGTGTGCGTTACCGTGGTGGGACTGCGTCATCGAGTGCGCGCTGGAGCGCGGCACGCGCGCAGGGAACGCGCCGCTGTGGCTTTGCGACATTATGTCCCTAACACACAAGTTTACTTTTAACATAACTGGAAGACCAGGGCCCTATTTCACCAACGTGACAAATGTCGCATTTGTCGACATCACTGTTACTAACGTCACAGGCCTCCATAGGCTACGGTAACCACTTACCATCAGACGGGCGGTGTGGTCGTTTGCCACCGAAATGTTAATTAAAAAAAAAACTAAACACTATATCGCCAGTAAATAAGTATTTATTTTGCGAAGCTATGACAATTGTCACAAGAAATACGACAATTGTCACGAAATTCCGACACAGAACTCATTTGCTGTCAAGAATTACCGAAAGTTCTTTGAAATCTTGTGACAATTGTCATCATAAACATCACAAGAGAAATACCTGTTTTTTGCCGATATAATAAAGTTTTTTATACAATGATGGTGACAAACAGGAATACGGCCCGCCCGATGGTAAGCGATAACCGTAGCCCATGGATGCCTGTGACGTCAGCAACAATGAGACTTGTCGAATTGTCGCACCTGTCACATTGGTGAAATAGGGGCCTGCTGTAGGTTCCTATGCCTAAGGCCTGAGTGGACGCTCGAAGCGGAGCGTTCGGCGGGGCGTGCAGCGTGGCGTCGGGTTCACAAGTGGCTTGAGCAGCGTGCACTAAGGCCGCTCCTATACGTTTGCGTTTGTTTGACACGCACGCCGCACGCCCCGTCCCGTTGCAGACTTAGGCCTTAGACTAATCCATAATCACCATAAAAATCTTGTCAGTAGAAGCATTGTACAATACTTACGTTCTGTAGGGCCGGGTCGGTTTCTGCCGGCGGCGCTCCCGGTCCGCTGCGATGAGGGCGCAGCGCTCCGCCGGCGTACTTGCCACGAATGTGTCGTGGAGTGAATAACAAGCAGCCGTGATCTGTTTTGCAGATAAATTTATCATTTTAGAAATATTCCTACTACTAAATGAAAGCTTTCTATCCAAAAATGACAGATTTCCTAATTTCAAAAAGCCCAAAATGCAAACTTGCTGCACCGTCGTTGTTCGGCACCGTCATGCAGTCACCCGAAAAAGTTTCGTATGATTTTAATTTTATAGTAAGAAATTTAATATAAAGTGGACTAAATTAATAAATAAACTGCAGTACAGCTGGCTGTACCTACATGTCTAAGCGAGGGACAGATATCAAACAAAATAAAACAAAATATTACCTCGTAATAAAAAGAATGTTGGAGTCCATATAAATACATACTCTTGATTTAGATCGACTTCTTCATATTAACAATCAGGTAACCGGTCTACTTCCACCGGATTTGAACCTATTCGGAAAACTCATTTAAATAAAATAATCTATTGAAAAAGGGATGTATAGTGTAGAGTGTATCTTAGATTTTAAAGATGGCTACATGATAATTTGGAAATCTGGCATTTTGTGAATGAAGATTCTTTAGACTTTCGACAATCAAATATGTTTCTGAAAATCTGACAGTAGGTATCGTATTCAATTAAACCAGACATTCTGGTACTAGTGTATCTAGCAGTGGCGGCGCGTCCATAAAAGCCGATTCCCACCGGCTTGCCTGTTTTTGGACGTTTGAGCAGAGTTGTAAAGGAAATATGTAAGCCAAATTAGCCCCGGCTTGCCTATGGATATGTTTGACGCGCCGCCACTGGTGTCTAGGTACTTGTACCTTGTATGATGACCATTTATGTGAGACCTGCTAGCATGAATTGCGTTCTGGCGCGCGACTCCATACATCTAGCGCGATTTTAAGTATAGACTCCCGCGCGAGAACGCAACTCATGCTAGACCGCCTTATAATAAAATAAAATAAAGTGCAACTTCGACATTTGGACACCATGGCAAGCGAAGCGAACTCAGACAATACAAATAGCAGTTTTCACACACGGCTGCTTTCAATGGGACTTTGAACAATCGAATATTAGGTATATTCGATTATAACATAGCTACAGTTGCCAATTTAAAGAGAACGAGATTTGGAGATTCACAAATAAGAGCTTAGTCTTGAAGGATGTAAAACTAATTCCTTAAGAATCAACTCTTAACAAACTGGCATTTGCGAATTTTAGACAATCTCATGTTAGAGAAATCTTGAATTAACAAATAAAAAAAATGCCCTTTATAAGGCATAAGGGTGTCAGGAATTATGCAAATATTAACCCTATCACTTTAAGTTCAAGTTCAAAATTAGGTGGGAAATATTTCCCTCTGCCTTATAAAGGCTTAAATTACCTTGAGAATCAATTCTCAACACTTGGTTATTTAGAAAATGCGAGTTCTGTGTCTCCTTTAAACAATCTACATTTTTTAACATTTCCATGACATTCCAAAAATCCCAAGCCTATATTAAAACCATAAGTGTCACCTGCTTTGTCCATATGTGAACCCCGATATCTTGATGCATCTGTAGCGCACAAAGCAGAGCAGCAGAGCACCTATATTGTAGCTTGCTCAAACTTAAAAGTTCCTCCACTTCTTACCTGCTGAATAAGCCGCCGGTGCAAGTCTACATCAGCTCCCCTGATCCCCGCTCTGTCCTGGTGCATTTGCAGCGCACAGAGCAGCGCATCTTTGATCGTCTGGACGGTGGCTTGGACCCTCTCAGTACGGAGCAACCGGCGCACGAGGTAGCCCTTCGCGTGTGCCACTATGGTGGAGGCCGCGGCCAGCTATAACCGTCACCACACGGTGCAGTGAATGGGATTGTACATAAAATTGTGGCAAATGGTTGAAATAGAGATGGTACAGGAAAAGGAAAGGATGGAGGACGGAAAATAGGAATTGCTTTTAAAATGAGTAGGAAGAAGAATTGTTACTATTCCCGAAAAATACATATGTTACCTACAGATATTAAGGGAATGGAAAACGTGAAGAAGTATTTAGCAAATCGTTCGAACGGCAATGTTGAGTTCGGTAAAGCGTAAAAACAAAATGTGAGTATGACCGAGAAACTGCAATTTAAATGAGAAATCGGAGTAGAAACATCTTAGTAGTCGAAAGAGAAGAGCAGCGAGTGCTATAACCAAAATTTTGATGTACCAATTTTATTTCATATTTGCAGATAAAAGATGAATAGGCAGGATACCTAGACAGGTAGACGCTGGATGCGGGTCGCTTCCAACCGGCACGTATGGAGGTCCAAGGGGGAGGCATATGTTCAGCAGTGGACGTCATATGGCTGAGATGATGATGATGATGATGATGACCTATAGGTAGGTCAGGAACTCAGGAATACTTAGGATCAGGATTAGAAAATGCTAGTGCGGGGTGTGGGAAGCACTCGGACATTGAAAGCAGTGGAAGCAATGACGGTCACTGAGCAGAAATTATGAACTTTATAACACAATTTACTACTCTCAAAATACATAATTTTACAATGATTGCTACTAGTTTTAAAATTGTAGTTAGTTTCTCCAGGTTTTGTGTACTATTTCATGTCAAAAGATTTTTTACCAAAAGTTGTCATGTAACACTTTATTTCTCCATTCAAACCTAATAAGAATTTAAACAAAACTTTACACTCGAAGTTTTGATTTGGAAAGCTAGATTTTAGATGATATTTTGCTTAAAATTACCTGCTCAGGCGTTGGCGGCAACCTGGATTGAACGGGACGTGAAAGACGTGCCGGCACCTTCACAGAATGTTCCACGCTCCGCACCGCACTGTGCTTAGACGTCTGCTTTTCCATGAAAGTCGGTTCATCACTATCAGAAGTAAATGTCACGTTCAGCCCCGCCAACGTATCGTTCGTTCGATCGGTCAATATCGGTTCAAACTCTCTGTCCGAAGACGAAGTATCGTAACTAAGTTTTCTCGAAGTTCTCGTCCTTTTTGGTGAGTGAGTACGCGTTCTACTTCCATCTGTAGGAGTTCCAGGTTGGTTCTGTTTCTTTATACTACCACTGATATCTTTACTCATTTTCAAAACCTCAGCACACTTGTTTAAATTATTGTGGGTGTCGGTTAGAGTGCTTGTTAAAGAGTCTGGTGACTTGTGGTTTATTAATTGACTCAAACTGACGGGTCCTCGGTCCACTTTGTCGGCCCACGCGGCTTTCGCTTCGACGGGCGATTTAGGACATATAGTTTTCAGTTGTCTGTAAAGTATGCTGTTTTGCTCGTCGAAAACTTGCTGTAGTAACATTTGCTCGCGTTTTTGCTTTTCAACTAAGTTTGCCATCTGTAGAAGCTGCTGATTTTGTATTCTTTCGTATAACTCTTTTACTTTAGTCGCTGGATCCTCACATTCTGAAATTAGTTTCTTTGGTGACGGTTGGGTATTGTTATTTGCTTTTAGTTCTTTTACGTTTGTAGAATTTGTATCTGCATATGGACTTGGAGTGCACTTTTTAGTCTTCTGGTTCTGAACAGGTTCTGATTTCAGAGCTTTGCCAGGCAAGCTGGGTCGCCTCGGCTTTTCACATACAGATTTAGATCTGTTTGGAGTTTGCTGAGGTTTTTTAACTGAGGATTTAGAAAGGTTCTTATTATCAACTGGTTTAGTTTGTGCTGTTTTTTGCTTTAGCTCGTGAGCCATGGATGACCATTTGATTTTAGCTGACTCTAAGTCCCAACTTCTTCGTTTTTTTGGTGTATTCAGGTTTGATAGTGAGTCGCTCATGGAAATAGAGGTCACTTCTACTCCAGTGCTCAGAGATTGTACTTTTAAATGAGCTAAAAGCATTGGACTTGGATTTAGCACTGTGTAGGAACTTTGACGAACTAAAGTAGCTGCATCTTTGACACTCTCACTGTGAATATTATTTAAAGAGCCTGTAAAACTTTTAGAACCGAGAGATGCAGGTCCATCTGTCATTGTCATATCTGGAAAAACACCAGATAAAAGTGGTTCTACTTTACTAATGTCAAATTCAACCCTTAACAAGTCTACTATTTCTCTTTCTGGTTTTTTGCCATCAAAAGAAATTTCATCATCAGTTAATTTCTCTACTTCAGTAATTTTCTTAGGAGTAGTGTTACAATCTCGTTCAGGAGGCTCAATAGGTTGTGGTGTGTGTTGTGAACTATTGATCTTGTCCATGCTGTTGCTGATTTCATTTTGGAGGCTATTTACTGAGAACTTTGGCAGACTGTATGACGCATTACTGGAAGAAACAGTATTGCACAAGTCTGGAGAATTACTGTCTGTGTTGGTTGTAGAAGCGGATAAAGTTTCTTCAAGCTTGTCTTCTCTAAATGTTGTCATATTACTGTCAAAGACTTGTAGGATTTGTTGAACATGGTCATGTGGCTGTTCATAGTCCTGTAGCAACTCAGGGGCGTCGGTGTTGTCCTGAGCCGAGTCTTCCTCACTGTCGCTGACATAAGCTTTTAGATCCACTATCCGTTTCTCAACTTCTTTGGCAAGAAGTTTGTAATATTGCATTTCTTTCCGACATTCTTTGGAGAGCTAGAAATTAAGCAATTTTTAGAAATAAACTTTAATCTAGTTAAATAAAGCTATACAACCAGTTTGGTATGGATTTCTATTGTCCTTTAACTCCTTTAACTGCCCAGACATGATAACATACCAAGTTTCAAATTAGAATGAAATAGGGAACCATTTTATAGGCCTCTGGGTGGCTAGAGGTTAATCATTTTCAAGTACCCCAGACAACACTGATGCTAATATGTTGTGTTTAAAGGCAACCAAACATATACAAACATAGTCAGATAAAAAGACTAAATGAATTAGTACAGAGGTACCAGAATAGATTGTTCCTTTTACCCGTCAACTCCCAGGCACAACTTAAAACCACATTGGAGTCTTAAATTTAGAATTGATTAACTTTCTTTGCTAACCTAATATCATGTTCAGTGAAAAGCGATGTAACCATCACATCATATCATCATAATATCCCACACAAGTATTTCTAACTGTGATTTAGTGAGTGGTACACAATTGTTGCTGAAATCTTACTATGTACACACTTTGTAATATAACATTCGGTCACAGTCTTTGCAGCTTTATCGAACTTACAGGTATTTAAGCTTAATACAGTTATTACTCACAAGTGGTGGCAGCAGTGGCACTCCATTTATCTTCATACAGGACACATATTGCCCGACTTGACGGGACTTAACGTCCCACGGGTCGTTCATGCTTATTTAATTAAATTACATCGGCAAAAACTTTATCCCGATCACTCACTGAAAATACGCTCGCCTGCTCCGCTACTCCCGAACTTGCTAACTCATCCACTCCCCGCTCACTCGGATAGGAAATTGCGAATCACTTTTGAAAGTTTCCCCTTTATCGCCGCTCTGATTTCGAGCCCACAAGGAAACCACTTTCGTTAAAAGCCGACGGCATGTACCGATGAAGTCACGGCCTGATTACGTCAGTTAATAACAACTTTAAACAATTTACGACCACTTTAATTATAAGCTTATCCGAATCACCGTTAATTAAACTTTTTAATATAATGATACGTTAGCACGTTCACTTCAACTGTTTTGGGTAATTTGAATAAATACGAAGTCCGTAAAGATATGGTAAAGATAATGGTTTTTGAAATTGAAATAAAAGTTGTTTGTTGTTTTGTTTGAATATGCAAACGCTAATATTTGTTATTATTTCACACACCCAATAAGAGCAATGATATTTTTGCCTGTTATTTCAATAGCCAATAGTATTATTTCACCAAAATTACGAAAAAAGGACGACTACAACGGAAACACACTCGGCGCTTGAACTGTCAAATGGTGTGTTGCCATGACGACGTGAACCGTTATTGTTATGGTTACAAAGTAAGTACACACTTTCGATGCAAACAATATACTGACAAAAAATAGTTATATTTAATAAAAAAATTGTAATAGAACAGATATATTAGCTCTGAAGATGTGTTTTCTAGTAATTATTTAATTCCATTTCTAAGTTTTTAAGTCTTACAACACAGCGATAATTTTGGGTATGTTCGGAAATATTAAGCCCCCTCCAGACTATGCGCGTAAATCGCGGGCGAAGCCACGAACGCGAGTGTGGAGTCGATTTTGCGTCTGCGAAAATCGACTCCACACTCGCGTTCGCGGCTTCGCCCGCGATTCATGCGGAGTCTGGAGGGGGCTTTAGTTTTAACTTATGATATATAAATTTGACTAGAATTAGACATTAATATCATTGAAAGAATAAAATTGTGTGCTTGAAAGTATTCAAATAAGTAATCAAGATGTATTAAAAAAAACTAAGTTTTATTTAACACTCAAATCTTAAAAATAAAACAGTAGAAAATGTTTCTCCCTAAACATTATTTACAAAGCAAAAAAACAAAAAAAAAACAGTAGAAAATTGATTTAAGAAGCCTCCTCCACACTCGTGCGCGAATCGCGGCGCGAAGCCGCGAACGTGAGTGTGGCGTCGATTTTCGCAGACAGCGAAATCGACTACACACTCGCGTTCGCGGCTTCGCCCGCGATTCACGCGCATAGTCTGGAGGGGGCTTAATATCCGAAAGCTCCTTTACAATGACATATGAATGACATTGACATTGACGTATAATAGCTGTCAAAATTGTCAAATTAGTCGTGAATCGTGATTAAAATTGTGTTCCGTAATTTTTGATAATATTCTAGTATTAATATGCTCTCTAAAACGTAACAAACATATAAATAATATACTCTATTAACACTTCAAGACGTTGCCAAATTTAATTTTCGACTATGGAGTTGATTTTATGGAAAAACATCCATCCGGCCGGAAAGCAAGCAATTTTGTGTTTTTTAGTTTGTGCTTCTACTTTCACGATATCTTTTTTCTCGGGGAGCATCCTGGGCTTCTCTTCGGAGCTGTGGGCGCTCACGTACTGGGGCCCGGGGCTGTACTTCTGTTTATTTAACTTTATTCTCAGATATTGTTACAGGGGCTTCATATATGAGGTAAGAACTTATTAAATTAGTATATTTTTGCTTATGGAGCAGGTCTTTTGTTACTTAGATAGGTAGAGAGTAATTAGTTCTAGACTAAAGCAATATATAGTTAAGTATTATTTTATTAAGTATCTCATCACAGAGGGAATGATGTATTTTCGTTATTGGAGTTCTTACTGATACTATTGACTTGTGATCATATCAATTTGTGTTTTTTAACCATAGTTCTATAATTACACTTGCTTAACTTACCCAAAAAGCTCAAGAATACTTAACCTCGTAAGTCCTGTGTTTTTTCGAGGGCAGTAGTCATATCTGCCGGCTGTACTATACCAAGTACAAACCAAGAATAGTGCTTCAGACCGAGACAAAAAGATGTCGATTTTAGAGATTTTTTGAAGTGAGGTTTTATTTTCAGTATTTTTATGGTATATTTATTATGTATAGCACCTTTTTATGAAGGAAATTTTTGAAAATATTTTGTACTTGTGTGAGTACATTAGGTTTTTACACAGTATAATAAAAAACTTAAAGAATTTATTTAATATTAAAATTAAATCATATATTTTCTCTAAACATCAGTAAAATAAAATAAAAATACTTTATTACAACATAACTAATCTTCTTCTTATAAAAAGGTGAATTAAAAAACCTCTTTTCATTATTTTAATACTATACTACATCCAAGGAGATTGGATTTGGGTGTTCAAAGCCTAGACTAGATCTCCAGGCCTATCCCTTGCACTTTTCCCACGTCTCGCCCTTGTGCACTTGTGCTTCTACCACGGCTACGCCCACCTCATTGACCACGAGCACTTTGAAATCGATGACTAGATACACGTCCGCGTACTGCAACTTCTATTTCTCCATCTTCATATTCCGAAAACGAAGAAAAGTCCCTATTTGATGCTTGGTCGGGTTCAGATATAAACATATCTTCATTATCAGAGTCCTTGAAGTCATAGTCATTGAGAAATTGAAATATTTGCTTTTCATCAAACGCTAGAATAAGAAAAAAAAAACTTGTAAGTTAGACCGAACGTACTACCGTAAGTACAAATTATTTTGACCAATCACGAACCCCCTTAAATATACAGGTTTCTTTGAAATATTGTTTATTTTACAATATTTATTATTTAAATATACTAATACATTCGTATAACAACAGAAAAAACAAGTGATTACTTGAATATAAACCGATTATTTTACCTCGTGCTGGCCAGTGACCTGACTATGTGGCCATCTTGCGAAAAAATGACACTGACACTGACAGTTGACTTTACCTGTCTAACATGGCGAAATTGACCATAGATTATAGAATGAGAATGACCGTGTCAGTGTTGCCGTTGTAAAAAAACTACCCGGTAAATGGGAAATGAAAAATTTGTACTTGAGTAAGTACATTAGGCAGTTACGCCATCTACGTGGTTAAAATGTCAGGTCTGAAGTGCTATCCTTAATTTGTACTTGTACAAGTACGCGGGGACTTACGAGGTTAAATATAAACAGCAGTAAAAACAGATGGTTTCTCCCTAAACATTATTTACAAAGATTTGAAACTGAATCTAAAATTCGAAAGAAATAAAACAATGTCTACACTCCTGAGACGCAGACTCAGTTGTTTCGTTGAATTCTGGACCTTTTGTTAATCAATAAGCGTTCAGAATAGATTTTATAATATGTATGTAAACAAAATAGTACGGGGAATATCAGGAGCTTAATTTAATAGAAATTCTAATTAAGTAAATGACTTGATATTCTGTATCTGACACCACTAGATCCAACTTTTTTCAACAAGTTCGGTGTGTACCGAAAATCTACCTGAGTTTTAGTGTTTGGAACATCTATAGGTATTAATATATTTGTTTTCATGCTGTATCTTTACTTTGTATAAAATTGAATATGTCTAAATATTGGCAGGTGTCCGTCAGATCAGCGTTTCTTGGCGCCGCCTTTGCCACCGGTCTCCACCTTAGCACCTTTGACTCTGGCTGGCGAGTGTTCGGCCTCTACATCATGGCGCTGACCTTCTTCCACTTCTCGGAGTTCATGGCGGTGGCACTGACGAACCCTCGGACGTTATCCGTTGACTCGTTCATATTGAATCATAGTTTGCAGTATGGGCTGGCTGCTGTGGCTAGTTGGACAGAATGGGCTGTGGAGTATTACTTCTTTCCTGGTGAGTTAAGAATGGCCTAATGAATGCTATAATGATAAATTGGAAACCTTAATGTACTGAGATACCCTAAAGCATTTACAATGATACAAGGACTTTGCAGAATAGTGGGACTTATATTCGGATAATCTAAGCTGGTTATGATGATTTATATTGATATATAGGTAAGGGTATGTAAAAAATTGAAGGGATGTTTACAAAAACTACATAACTGCTTAGAGCGGTTGACACTTTTTTAAGAACATTGTCAATCGTTGCAGGTGTCAACCAGTGTAGTCAGTTATGTTGTTTTTGTAAACATCCCTTCAATTGTTAAGCAACATAAAATTCTTTTAATTCACAAATATTGTATTATATTAAGAATTGTATGAATAGTGACTTACTTTAACTAGTTGGCTTCCCTACCTACCTTAAAATCAATCAAATTTTAAAAACAGGATATTCGAATAATAATATGTATTATTATTTTCAGAAATGAAGACATGCTTCTTGCTGTCGTCAGTAGGTTTCCTCATGTGCATCAGCGGTGAGCTGCTGAGGAAGTCAGCCATGTTCACAGCCAAGACTAACTTTAATCACACCGTAAGTTTGGATTTTACAACAATTAGCTTCTATGCTAGTTTCTGCAAAAAAAAATCTGAATGCCTAGCCAGTGTTCTAAATTTGAATTTGTCTGATGCTATTTGATGGTTGAGTGACTGAACCGATTTTGATGAAATTTACCATGTAGAATGTGTTAGGTATCAGCATAGACTAGGAATCCTCTAGCTAGACCGAGTTTAGAGCAATGCAACAATGATTATTTCATGCAACCGATGATGCCAAAAATGCGGGCGGGACGAGGTGAGCGAAGTCTCGTGCCGTGATTGGTCCGTTCAAAGACAAGGACGTCACACAAAGATACTTTCGACTCGAACATGGAGTAAAATTACCGTATGCGTGGCAGAAGGGGTAGCGCGACTATGCTCAGTCTGGAGGATGTTATGTCTGTGGGTATCAGACTCTGGTGATGTTCACTAGTTGCAAGAGTTTTTCGAACTACCCGCGTGTGGGCTTGTGGTGTGGTGTGTGGTGTGTGTGGTCCAGTCTCTCGCCTATCTCACTGTGTCTTGTGAAGAGTCTACAGTTGCGTACATTGTGCATTTCATATATGACATTTGACAATAATTCCAGGTGCAGTTTGTGAAGAAACCGGACCACGAGCTAGTGACGCACGGCGTGTACGCACTGTGCCGGCATCCGAGCTACGTTGGCTGGTTCTATTGGTCCATCGGCACACAGGTACCTATTTTAGTTAACTGAGGCCACAGAATAAGTAACAGTACTACTGCGGGGCTACCGCGAAAACCGAAATTCGCAAATTGCGGGATCTTTCTCTTTTACTCCAATGAAGGCGTTATTAGAGTGACAGAGAAAAATGGCCGCAATTTACGAACTTCGATTTTCGCGGTTATAGCCCCGTACAGAAAAAATACTTTTTTTCCTGCAATTTTGCACAGGGCGAATTTGCTAATGTCGGTGTTGACTTTCACACGTGCGGAGAATGTTTTTATGGCACTGTCCCTTTCGACTATTTAGGGTTGTGAAAATTCAAGTAATTATCTGTAGTCGTGCACGCAAAAAGACGTCAAGTTGTGTCAACCCTAAAAATTGCTCGGAGCAATGCTAAGCCGAAGAGGGCCGAGTTTGCCACAAAAGTAGACACAAAAAAACGCCTGCAGTGTTTGTTGTGGCAACATTTCACATTGTAAGCAAAAGCATTATTTCAAAGCATAGACCTAATAGGGCTAATAGGTATTACATAGATGAGCTATAAGCGTGCCTCCGTGAGGGACAAAACATACTAAAAGCGACAATATTAAAAACACGTTTTAACATTCCTAACAACATACCAAAAACAATCTACGTAATTCTGTCGGGTTATTTGTTGCCCACTATAAATCATACAAAATTTTTGGTGGGAACAAACAAAAAGTGAGACTGTGACAAGGGCAAGCAATAATACCGCTTTCTCTGCTACTCCTACTGAAATTTCCATAAGTGCATCTCGTTCGGTCGTTTGACCCCTCCCCCGTGTCATCTCTATATTATTGTACCTCTATGTTTCAAAGCTTCATGAATCATGATAGAACTTTCTGAAGTTTTCGGATGATTTAGAGACTTGTTGTGAAAATCAGTTTCTTGCTGGAATTTAGAAAGAGTTGTTGTCCTCAGATTACACTTCTAAACCCAATCTGCATGGTGCTATACACGCTGGCCTCGTGGCTGTTCTTCCGCGAACGCGTCGAGGCCGAAGAACTGACGCTCCTGGCCTTTTTCGGCCCCCAGTACGAGAGGTATTGTCGGGACGTTGGGACTGGACTACCTTTTATAAAAGGGTATGACCCTGATGAGGAGGAGAAGGTAAAACAGAGGAGTTATTGAGGAGATTGATGTGAAATTATAAGAGGTTGCGTAAATACAGAGCGTGTCAAATAGACTTTTAAATCACATGAAATCTGTTTCTGTACGAATTGCTAGGTTTACCTAGCACGAGTTTACGAGTGTTTTAACACTCGTCATATTCCCCTACCTATCGTTGTCAGATTTTTCTCAATTTTAAAGAGGAAAACAACAATTTAACGTTACTACTTTAGACTTTATAAACAATAGAAAGATTCACTTGATACGCGTTATTAAAATATGTAGTTCAACGTTAGTCAATTCTGTCACCAAAAAAACACGAAAGGCAAAGAACTTTTCTAAAGCTCATTACCATTTCTCTATGGTCTTTATCGGTCTGATACTGTGACTATTAGTTTTGTATATGTTATATTTTCATAAACTTGCATTTAAAAGCGTTTTGTATAGCACAATACTTTTGTGTTCATAAGTATGTTAGAGAATGTACTCGAGTATATGTATTTATACATTATTTACCATTACATCATGTATAGTATTTTGTATGTATTTAAAGTAGCATATTTCTTCACTTTTTATGTAATAACTCGAACAAAATATTATCTACCAAATACACAGAATATTATCTATTAATATCTAGTCGAAGTATGTTTCTTGTAACTCAATTAATGTGTCATGTGTGTAAGATTTACTAGGAGTTATTAAAGATATCGAGTCTGACTGTACTATTTGTAAATAAGAGCATATTCAGTATTAACGTTATGTCAAAGTCTATTTATATTTCCAACGTTACCATTTGTCTCGATGAATGTACAAAAATATGTTGTATAGTAGACAGAAACGTGTAAGTAGTAAGTTATATATCTTATGTTTAAAGTGTGACCCCCCCCCCCCCCCCTAAAATCATCCAAAAATCATACTTCGAATGACCCCGTGTCCTCCTATGTTATGCTACCATCATCCGATATCGAGACCCCCCCCCCTAATTTCAAATGACGTAATTTATGAATAGCCCCACCAGAGCATATATTATTAATATCATTATGTAGATAATTCATCTCAGAAATCGTATGGCACATAAAACATTATAGTTAGGGAGGCGAGGTAGCTAAATGGCGTAATTCAACGGCGCCGTCGAGACCTATCAAAATCGAAAGATAAAATAATTTGGAAAAGAAAAGCTCGTATGGCAAAAACCATTGTAGCGGTGGGTTTGGCGTGTACGGTTTTTCAAAAATGTTAAAAAAAACAGTTACTTGGGCATTCTCGAGCGCGTCAGATATTCATACTACGTATGGCCCGAGTGCCTCTGATAACAACGGTATACTAATCTGCCGGTTTGCGTGGTGGGGGTAGGCATATAAAGTAGTCAAAAATGCAAAAAATAAAAATTTACTCGAGCGCGTCAGATTTTCGGAAGGGGTGTTAAGTAGGCCCCAAGGAAGCTTCCTTTAAAAAAACGGACGATTTCGGCGTGACGATAAGTTACGATGAATTTTTGAAAATGCAAAAAAGAAAAGTTTTTTGAAATACTCGAGCGCGTCAGATTTTCATAGGGGAGGTTTATCTCGGTATCCTGAAAGCATATTTTTTTAATCTGACAAAAATGTTGGTGGGTTCTCTTAATCTGACCGAAAAAGGTTTTTTGGTTTCTTTTTTTTCCTTTCTTTCTGCTTGATAAAACGGGGAATTTAAGAATGACAATAAAGCGATAGATACAACCAACGTAAATGTAGATGAAATGTAGTACGAAGTGTATTATTTATTGTATAAAAAAATGAAATGATATAAAAATTGGATTATAATTGTACATTCGAGAAATATACCATCGGGTCTTTTCTCTCTCTTCAATCGGCGTCATACTGAGGGCACATAGGTCTACGTTAGGGGACCATAAACATATATATACATATATATATATTAGGGTGTACCGAAAATTAATTCCCTTCTACCGCTTCTTTCCCCACCATCAATGTTGCGAAATAAAGGAAAAATACTGGTAGGACGGCATATTTCCGCGAAGCGCTCAGTCTGTATTACATGTTTATGGCAAATTCCTCTTTTTTGCTTCAATTCTTCACTTCGTTTTGCTTACGGTACGTCCAAAAAACAATTTGAGGATCAACAGGCTATTGAATAATATACATACATGAAACTGTACATGTTAATAATACTTTTGTATACAGATACGCGTAACTTTTTCCGAGTCCACGAAAATTGTCGAGAAACTTTAGAAAAAAAAAATTTTGAGATATAATAAAAGTCACATAATTTAATCATCGTTATTTCATATCAATTTTTTTTAACACCCTCAGTTTTCGAGATATACTCAAAAAACCGGGAGTTTGAGTTTTTATGATGCTTCAAGTCAAAAAGTTTTAACTTTGGACAAAAATGTAAAGAGACCTTTTTTGTGTAAAATAAAATTACCTTTTTTGTTTATTTAAACTCTTTTTGGTGTAAAATGTATCGTTCGCGACTTATATGCCGCAACGCGTTCTTAGGAAGACGAAATGGCTCCTCCACACTTCCGGTCATGCGGAAACCGGCAGATTTTGTATTTTTTAGTAAGTTTTAGATTATATTCTTCAAGATAAAAAATAAAAAAATCGCGCTCGAGAATGCCGGATTAACGTTTTTTTTTTACAAGTTCGCGACCCTATAACTCGGCGGCGTCAAGGACTTATCGTCAGATTAGTTAAATTTAGTCTTTAAACACTAAAATCAACCCCCAATATCTTAATCTGACGCGCTCCAGTATTTCAGACTATCCATTTTTTTTTACTAATCTGATCGTCTATCCTAGGCGCGCGTCACTACATATATGTAGAGCTAAATACTTTACAAGGTTGTTCTATTAGGTCTAAGGTATCTCTCATATCTTAAACTGCCACCCTCGAGTATTGCCGAAAATTCCCCTATTCGCCTCCCTAACCATTAACTATCACAGAAACAAATAAATAAGTAGAGGCAGAGGCTAACAGATTATACAATGATTGGCTCTTTAAAGTAAGGTATAAATTGGCGCATATTTTTGTATTAATTTCACAGTTCTCTATACTCTAGTTGTTCACTACAACTATAGTAATTTTGACAATTGGCCAGTTCCGATTTTGGGCACATTTTGTTTTGACCGTTACTTGTCACACAGTGAAGAGTTTAGTGCAGCCATATTGCCAATTATTCAATTAAATAAAGTTTTCTCATTTAACTGAATTGTAAATATTTCGTACTTACTAAAATAAGCATGTATGTGAATGGTTGTGAATGTCTGATATGTTAATTACATATTAATTGAAATAAGACTAATAAATTGACGCTTGACTGAATACGTACATGGTTTTTATTATTTTAAATTTATTCATTATACTCTTTACTATCTCAATTCGTTTTAACTTGTCTAATCTTTCAGATCTCCCCTAAAAATATTCTTTCCCGGGGATTTAACATTTGTATGAATATATGTAAATTGTTCCAATCTTTTCACGTATGTGTGGGTTTGCCACGCATGCATTCGCAATTGAGAAGTACAAATGGGTTCGCGAATCGTGCAGGTTCGAAATTTACGTTGAATGTGAGTCAGAAAACCGTAACTAATTTGAAAATGACTATCATAGACCGTTCGATTTACCATATTAACCATCCGCAAATTTTGTCTTAGTCCTACACATGCAAATTTATGTATTTGTACGAAAGTCTATAATTCGTTTTTTTTAGCATTAGAAAGAACTTCGCAGAAGTAAGCTTGTGGTTCCAAATCAGGCACTTTTAGCGGTAATTCTTCTTCTTAGTCGGTACACTCTTGCCAGAGTGGTCGTGGTCATCATTGTAAATCTCGATGAGTGATGATCTTGCTAATACGGCGCCATTCGTCGCGGACTGCAGCTTTCCGGGTACATTCGTAAAGCGTTAGCGGTAATAATTGAAGTAAATTACCTATATGTATTGACCATGCTACATTAGATAATTCAATAATTATTAACAATTAAAGAGCCTGATAAAAACTGCACGCTTGCTTCTGTGGAGGTCTTTCTAATGCTAAAAAAAACGAGTTATAACTTTCTCATCTTTAGCGTTTATCCCGGCTACAGAATGTAAGACTGCGAGTGCTTTTAATCCTGTGACCGGTAAAGACGTCAACTGACGCGCGCGGGTACAGCCCAATATCAACCTTCGTGCATTGCGATAAGGTACACTATGACACGCCGCCGCGCACGATAGGCGTGGTGTTCAAAGGGTAGGTAATGATTCCTTTACTTCCCAGATTGTTGGACTGTGGAATTCATTACCTTCCGCTTCCCACTTTCATTTATTACTTTACAGGCGTGCTAAATCACGACCTAGCATTAATATCAAGTATAATAGGATTAATATCACTTCCGTAATTACTTATTTTTCTATTATTTAGGTATTGATTATGTTTTCCTACCTTATTAGCAGCAATTTTCCAATTTCATTCATGACGTTTAACCTCTTGTATGGGGATTAGAATCCTGACCGAATTTTTAGTCATCTTTTTGTATTTTTTAGAGACCGATTTTTTCTGTTCTATACAACACAACCAAGGTTTTTGAACACCAAACATCTGAAAAACCTTTACGACCACATAAAAGATATGAAATATATGAAGGCCTTAGCGAACTCGGCGCCGTCGAAACGGCTTTGGGCAGAGTGTAGCATGGCGGTATTTGGTGTCGGAAGGCCCAGATCCATTTTTGAGCAGTTAATTTCTCATTACTAACGTCACATTGTGCGTATTGACTGTACCAGCTACATTGTAACATCAACAACCATTGTGTAGCCACAAACATTGATAGCGTTTCGCGAAATGGCCAAAGCGGTTGTGTTACTGTTCTTACTAGACTCTTTACCAGGTAATTCTTTAACTGTATATTGTCTCATTAAATATCATTAAACTTGTTAAATAAGTTATACACTGAAATAGATGTCATATATTTAAAAAAAGTGACCAAGCCGAGCCCAGCGTGATCGGGTGGTCTAGTTCAGGTCACATCGTGAATCATAGTCATCATGAAAACGCCGTTTTATTCGATTCCGGCCTCGACTGCCGGAGGGTTTGATCACTTTTTCTTATTTCAGTAATTTTTGTTTTTTTTTTCCCTAGTCGTTAAATAAGTGATTAATCTTCTGCAGATTTCAATAATGTTATTAACACTACGCTGCATACATTTGAACCAGGTTTGCTTGGAGTCCCATGTGATTCGACTATAACAGCGCCAATCTTGCAAGTGATCGGCAAAAAACTGAAATTGACAGAAGATTCGGTAGAAAAACTGCAACGTATTCATGTGCCAACGCGATATCAAAGTCACAAGTTTCAAGAACTGTCTCCAGAATCGTTAAACAATGTCGGGTTTCAAGACAACTCTATTCAAGAGTCGAATGAGTTTTCAATCGAGAAGCGACCCAATTCTATTGAGCATATTTATTCAGAGAACGTGACCGAAAACAAAGATGCTCTGGAGTCTGAAGCTGCTTTAAAAAATATGGCGTTAAATGGAAGCAAAGCTGAGTTTTCTACAGAAAAGAATCCTGATTTTATTAATCTTAATTATTTTACCAATGCAAGTCAAAATGGAGTTATAGAGTCTATGGTTTTAAAAAGTAATGTATCAAAAGAGTATCCAGAAAGCGCGCCATTTTTGGCGGCCATCTTCGAGACGGTTGGGAATGTGACAGCGCAGACTTGTGGAGGTGTGGTGTTGTCTTCGCACTGGGTGCTGACGGCTGCTAGCTGTGTTAACGTGTTGGGACCCTTTTATAGCAACTCGTAAGTATGGTTTTTAAGAATTAGTACCATCGTCCGCACTAGGAATTGGTAGACCATATTGCAAAGACAAAAAAAGTCTGATTTACACATGGTCGTTCGAGCCGGATACAACTCTTCATTGTCTATCAAGTTTAATTCCTACATTTCCCACTTTTTAAAGCTTGTGTTAGAATTGCCGAGAGGAATTAATGTCTAGTTTATAAACGTTTACATATGAAGGAAATGTAATTAGCCAGTATTCAAACTAAGTACCGTAACATCGGGGTACTTTGTCCCAAAATCAAGATACTTTTTACTTTTCGTTTGAGCACTTCAATTTTAATCGCATTATGACACTTTTATAGTCATAGGTATTTAATTGTGGGTATAATCAACTCATGCACATACGTAAAACTTAATAAATCAACCTCTAAATATTTTTTAATTTTTCGCAAAGTTTGAGCCAAAGTTGCGCTTTCAAGCGGGTTTCTTTGGCCATCGATTTTTCATTGAGTACACCGTAACGATTTGCAATAAAAGCGCAAAGAAAGCTGTTTAAATTTATTACACAATACACATGTATATCAAATAAGGACATAGTAGTAAGATTCATTTGTATTTATTACACTAAAAAAGCAAACTAATCAACACAAAGTAATAAATCTATTAAAAATGATTAGATTAGATTAGATTAGATTAGATTAGATTAGATTAGATTATTTATTTCATGAAATAAATTACAATACAACTTTGCCTAAGCCAAAATTATAAGAATTTACATCACAATCGTCAAAAACTAAAAACTAACATGCAAGAATTCCATAAACCATTATATAATTTAATATTTTATCTCCCAAAAAGGATCGTCAGGGTAGAATTCACAAGAAATATAAATATAAAATATATGTAAATTTTTCGTTATGATGAGTGATTTAGCATAAAAATATTTAATAACAGAAATATGTCAGTTGTAATAAGGCAATAAAATTTAAAATTATGCAAAAGTAAGATCGAAAAATTCCTTAACGGAGTACATAGGGTTATTCAATAAAAGGTTTCTGAGTTTGCGCCTAAATGTTTCGTCTGATGTTTCGAATTTTAAATCAGCGGGTAGATGCTCATAGAACTTTGGTCCTATTACGCGTGGGTTCTTTGTCGCTAGTGCCGTCCGATGCGAGATCATTCTTAATCGGGGTGGCCGGCGAGATTGTATTTCGGGCGCTCTCGTTTGTTCATACATATTTATATTATCTCGCACGAACATGATCACCTCGATGGTTTTTTTAATAAAAACTTTGCCAAAACAATCAGAATAACCTTCTAAACTTATCGATCATAATCATTAGAAATAGTTAACGTGTATAACTATAATTATCATATGAAAAATTAGTTTTCCTATAGAATTATTTTACTAGGTAGGCACCTAGTTAACAGTCGACTGTAACTAATCAGTCTTAAAAATTGATAATCATTTTATAAGATATTAAACTTATGCGGCAGATGTTCTTTATCTTTGTTTTCATTAATTCCATTACAATCTAGAGAATCTGTCTTTGAAACCTGAGCCTGTGGTTCATCCAGTGCTCCAGCACAGGACGAACCACTGGCTGCTGCTCCTGGGATCGCGATTTATAACCTGCCTCGATAGTAAATTGTCTTCTTAGTTAGCAGATTGATCTCGTGCCGTTATGAGAGCTTCAGTAGATGAAGCGAGACTATATCTGCGTCGCTGTTCTCTCTGAAGGAAATGTTTTCCCATGGGTCAAAGAAACCCGAAAACGATAGCCAAAGAATACTTTGATTTTCAATAACATATACTTCTCACAATAATGTCTTAAATTCTATGATTTATATCACATTAGGATCCTAGATACATATCTGTTACGATTAATAACAATCAAACACTTAAACTTATTTGCTTTCTTTGTTTCGAGAAAAAGTTTGCACATTATAGAATCGCGTAGTTTATAGGTAACAACTTGTGACCGAAATTATGGACTGACCAATCAGCGTTGTTAACGTGAAATTGTCTCTACCCACCGCCCCATACGGTCATCTATCGATGAATAGCGCGAAATACATCGATAGGTCCTGACGTGCAGCGTGACGGGAAGTTCAATCTTTTTTTCGTTTTGGGACAAAGTAACCCCCATGGGCTAAAGTACCCCGATGTTACGGTAATAAAATTCTGTTTCATAATATTGCAGAGTGTCGTTATTTTAAACGTCAAAGTTTTATGAAATTATGACGTATAAATAACACTTGCACTGAGTATGCTATCAAAATCGTGGCAGACATTTCTTGGTCTAACTTCCTCTTCCTAATTATAACCACCTGTACTAATTTTTCAGATCAAACGAAACAACGGACAACTCGTACTCAATAGTAGCCGGCGCCAAAGATCCTCTGAAAGACGGGACCGTCCACCAAGTCTCCAGAATCTACCTCCACCCCACATCCAACCAATCGAAGCTGAATTGGTTATCCATGGTGGGTACGAATGCTCCCAGCTTGGCTCTGTTGAGGGTGGAGCCGGGGGTGGAGGGAGGGGAGATTGGGATGATGGAGAATAGGACTTGGAATGGGGATGGGAGAATATATAGTTGGTCTTTGCGGCAAGTAAGTACTTTGAGGTTATAGCTACTTATTATTTTTTTGGGCTTCATTATCTGGGTGGGCAGTTTATTATTAAGAAATAATCAGTTTAGCGCATAGTCTAATAAAACATGGTCTTCTCTTCCCAGAGTGACACAAGCCTACGTCACAATAACATGGCCGCTATATATGTATAGCGCTATCGCATATTATCATATAGCGCTGTCGCATGATGACGTAGGCTTGTGTCAGTCATGCAGGTGACCTATTAAAGACGGGAGTACCTACCTACCTGACCTAGAGAGTACCAGGCGGAGTATATTATTATACCATGGTTTAGCGGTTTAAGCGTGAATTTAAGTGTTAGAGTTACACCAAGAAAAGTCTGCAGGGATTTTGATAGCCCACGCAGTGCAAATGTTATACGACATAATTTCATACAAGTTTGACGTTTAAAATAACACTTGCACTGCGTGGGCTATCAAAAAATCTGCAGACTTTTCTTGGTCTAACTCTAGCAGTTTTAATAAGATTATTTATTTGTATAGAATTTGACTGGTTTCGAGATGACAGCCACTGCATCGCCAGCTAAACAGCTTGGTCGAGAAAAGTGCAAGGAAATGTACGGAATAGCAGAAAACGATACTACCATGTGTTTTTCGGTGAATGAAACGACTACAAACCACACCAGGGTTAGTATACATTTATTCCTGAATAAGTATTTAAAAGAAATACTGTTTTTCATCAAGCAGCCTTAGGTCTCTCTATTACTTATCTGCATGCACCAAATCGCATGGAATATTTCATAGGTAAATATAGCTACAGTTACCTGCAATAATATGTTACTCTCCCAACGCCGCAAAAATATGTGACATGCTGTTATGGCTCTACAAATAAGATCGTGCCAGATATTTTTGCGACCTTCGTTGTGTAACATATTATTGCAGGTGACTGTACATTGCGGGTTTTAATTGATCAATTGAATTCGTTGAACCAAATTTTAGCTGGCAATCTATCTATCTAAAATACATAATATATGTTTAAGCCCCTTCTCACGACGATGTGAGCTAGATGCCATTTAATTTATCAGGTACCTATATGAAAGTTCCCTTACGATATTTTCCTTCACCGAAAAGCAACTGATACTTACATTCATATCAATATAAATGATATCTCGTAAGTAGGTACATCAGTTCCGAGAAACTCTATAGTATGAGCCGGGATTCGAAACACGATCTGTAATTTGGGAGCCGCATGCTTAATCTAATTATACATGTACCACATTACAACATTTTAGTACGCCTACTTAGGCTCTCGGGTCCACACTACAGAACCTAGAAAAAGGGTACTTAAACGAGGAAAGTGGGTAAAAGGTAATTGTAGAAGATTCTCACGAGGATGGTAGGTACTTTTTTGTAGGGATTTCGACATAAACAAACGACAGTTGCCTTCTCCAGACAGTACGGCACCCTGAACAAGAAGTAAATTATCTTGCAGATGAGTTCTGGATGCCCGGTGGTAGTTCTCCAAGAAGGGCGTGTGGCCCTCATCGCCGTGGCCCTTACGGACGGCATGCGACCTCTGCTCGCTACTCCGCTGTCCTCGCATGGCTGGCTGCTCAAACTCATGAGGGAAGATGGTAAAGATGAAAATAAAGTGAGGAAGTGAAAGTTTTTGTTTAGTTAACACCTTAAACTCGACAGTGGCTCAGAATAAATAATAGTACTAGTAAGGTACAAAAGATTCACTCTCTAACAAAACGCGTCTGCTACGATTAGGAAATATATGACCGCTAGGTGACGACAGCGCCACGCGCGGCTTATGGCTATAGCCACCAAAATTGGTGTGGGACGGATGTACTTATACCTACCTACTTATACCATACCGAAATCGCGGAGTGAGCCACGCCTGACAGTAGATATTTTCTTTTCTGTCATTCTGTGAACGATGGTACTTATCGATAATGAACTAATCCTAGTTCATTGAACTCTATATACCTATAGTCAGGCATAGTTATGCATTGTACGGGTTAATACTTAATACTAATAGTCATAGAATAACATTTACCTACACCGACAATCCGTAATCTAATAAAGTGAACTTGTCAAACTTATGAGGCTTCATTGCCACGTAACTTCTTACTCATATAGCCGGGTTTTATAGTGTATTTTTAGGGTTCCGTACCCAAAGGGTAAAACGGGACCCTATTACTAAGACTTCGCTGTCCGTCCGTCCGTCCGTCCGTCCGTCCGTCCGTCTGTCACCAGGCTGTATCTCACGAACCGTGATTGCTAGACAGTTGAAATTTTCACAGATGATGTATTTCTGTTGCCGCTATAACAACAAATACTAAAAACAGAATAAAATAAAGATTTAAATGGGGCTCCCATACAACAAACGTGATTTTGTGAGTGGTCAGTAGTTGGATGGGTGACCGTTTTTTTTTTTTGGTTTTTTTTTTGCATTATGGTACGGAACCCTTCCGGACCCTCCCTTAAACCGGACTAATCCCAATAAGACCTAGTTTACCCTCTGGGTTGGAAGGTCAGATGGCAGTCGCTTTCGTAAAACTGGTGCCTACGTCAAATCATGGGATTAGTTGTCAAGCGGACCCCAGGCTCCCATGAGCCGTGGCAGAATGCCGGGATAACGCGAGGAGGAAGAGTACGGAACCCTTCGTGCGCGAGTCCGACTCGCACTTGCCCGATTTTTATACTACATAGTTGGCAAACAAGTGTACGGTTCGCTTGATCGTCAGCGGTTAAGATTTGAAATTTGGCCTTTTGCACCTATCTTTTGGAAAAAGAAGGGATAAATAGAAGACGCACAGTCGTCTCCCTCCTTCCAGTACCTACTATATTTACCCCAGCAAGCCTATTATGGATCGCTTTACCCACATTTATCCACGTGATAAAACAACTGTCACTTTTTAACTCTGCGGGATAGAAAGAGACGG
This sequence comes from Cydia fagiglandana, assembly GCF_963556715.1. Classification (NCBI taxonomy): domain Eukaryota; kingdom Metazoa; phylum Arthropoda; class Insecta; order Lepidoptera; family Tortricidae; genus Cydia; species Cydia fagiglandana. Next base: position 957,878 of record NC_085944.1, on the reverse strand, counting down.
ACACCGTTTTATCACGCTGTCACGTAGACAAATACGACCATCATATCCGTACAGGTACCTTTATAAAAACTTTTAACTTTTATTAAATAAGAAAATACTCGTACGCCAAGGTTTTTACAAAAACAAAACAAAAACTTTGTAATAAGTCATATGACTATACAGGACAAGATTTCTCTCTCGCACACTAGACTAGACATATCTTTCTATAGTTCGTTTTTAGGGTTCCGTACCCAAAGGGTAAAACGGGACCCTATTACTAAGACTTCGCTGTCCGTCCGTCCGTCCGTCCGTCCGTCCGTCCGTCCGTCCGTCCGTCTGTCTGTCACCAGGCTGTATCTCACGAACCGTGATAGTTGAAATTTTCACAGATGATGTATTTCTGTTGCCGCTATAACAACAAATACTAAAAACAGAATAAAATAAAGATTTAAGTGGGGCTCCTATACAGCAAACGTGATTTTTGACCCTTAACTTTGGTCAAAAATCACGTTTGCTGTATAGGAGTCAACGTCGGGCGTGGATGGGTGACCGTTTTCTTTTTGCATTTTGTTCAGTTTTTTTTTGCTTTATGGTACGGAACCCTTCGTGCGCGAGACCGACTTGCACTTGCCCGGTTTTTTTAGCATTAGAAGGTAAGCTTTCTTGACATGACTTTTAATTGAAAAACGCTTTTTAAGATCAGTAACTCTTACTTATTATGAAAGCTAAAGAATATAAATGATCGTATTAGATTCATAATAGTTACATAAATATTTGCCGTGACTTATTTTCAAAACTCGTTTTTCAATTAAAAGACACATCAAAATTGTTTACCTTTTTACTAATGCTAAAAAACGCGCTATAGATGAGCTATTTCATTATAGCTTGCTTCTTGAAACTAATAAAGATCATTATTTATACTTAATGAATTTAATGATATTGATTATTAACAACTCACTTAACAAATAACCGGTCAAGTGTGAAGTGTGAATTTATTTAGCGCACCTAGGGTTTCGTACAAACTTTCAATAATTTTTAATCAATTGCGCCGTGGTCAAAAGATAATTGAAATTAGTTTCGGCACAACATTGTACGAGTACATATTATTTATTTATTTATTTATTTAAACTTTATTGCACAAAAGAAAACTTATCGTACAAAAGGCGGACTATTATGACACAAGTGTTCGACTTACTACCTTATCTAAGCCGCGAAGTGAAACGTCCAAGTTCATTCATCAGCACGCGTCACGAAGAAAGTGGCCGCGGCACTCAGTCCTCGACCTACCGCCGCGCCGCTCGCACGCGCCATGGACGAACGCAAATTAAAAAGTTAAGTAAAAAAATCAAAATGTCATTCCGGAGGCTAGTGAGCGCGGTGAGGTCCGCGCGTGAAGCGCTCGCCCGCGGCGCGCCTATGGCGGACAATATATTAAAAAGTTTAGTTTCTGTTATTGTTATTTGTTGTATTGCTGTGTCTTCGCCGCCGAGCGCTTCGGCGAAGCCGTTTGCGTTGAGTTTTCCCGCGGGATGGTCGCTGGCGGGGCTGGTCGGGAGTGTGGGGGCAAGGTCGGACGACTCGGAGCGGCCCGCGGCTGGGGTTAAGCCGTATACGGGGAGGAGGGTTGGGAACGACACGCTGAGGATGATCTACTACTACGACCAGACGGTGGCCGTGGTGGAGCTGGGGCCGGAGAAGCTGTTGCTGAATTGCGAGCTCATCGAGACCCTGTAAGTATTCCTAGTTTTCGAAAACCAATTTCCGATAGTATTTTGCAAAAGATTGCAAATGCGGATTTATTACTAATTTCGAAAAACTCGAAAAACATCTAATCATTTGCCCTGAAAGACGTTAAGGTGTATTCCTATTAAGGTGTACCGAATGTCGGATAATTCCGAAATTCAGATGAAAATCACCCTTAATACCATCATAATAAAAGTCTCTTTTCGGAATTATCCGACAGTTTTCGACATTCGGAATTACCCGAGTAAACCTTATATATAAAACATCAAACTTCCTAAATTATTTTCGTGTAACATAAAAACATAAAAAAGAGTCTAAAAAATCTGTAGATTATAATTATTTAGGTAGATATACCTATGAAATAATATTTCTTAGTATATACGGTGAGAAAAGCATCTTTGAAACAATACGAGTATGATCGGGGTAGCGTAGCGACTAACATAGGCCAAACTCTCAGTTGAGGTCTGTGCCCGTGGTGTATAATTATGACGCTCATGATTACTATAGGTACTTATCATCACATGGAGGTTGTTTATGACACCGACTCTACATAAGTACACAACAAACAGTGTCTGAAGTTCAGACTCTGAACTTTCATAATACTAACCAACACCCAACTATGAGGACTAAACAAAATATTGTAGCCAAACCGGACCTATTTGGCTTTCCTTTTGTTCACGATAAATAGGAAAAGTCCTGAACTATTTGAACTAAGGCAAGCCGGTGGGAATTGAGTTCTACGGTTGCCCCGGCACTGGCATTCATACTCATTGGAGGTCAGGAATGATATCGCTCGTATCTCAACTTCATAAGTATGTTCCCATACAACCATTTCCAGTCGCCGTTACGACGCGGTGTAGACACATCTTGTGTCGACACCGTCTGTTTCGGTCACAATTCCAGTCGCAGAGTCGTCGCCGTGTCGACACAGTTACCAGAAATGGGGAAGGGTCGACACATGACACAAAGTGACATAAAGTGTGGTCGCCGTGTGCACACATTGTTACTAGTTTGCGACTACTTTATGCCAAAATCATTCGTTCATTCGTTCATTTCGTTCCTGTCAAATGGAAACTGTCAGATGGAAAAATAGTTAAATAAAAATAAGTGACATTAATACGCCATCTCTAAAACGGATTACAAGACGTAATTATATATTGTTTGCATTTATATTACAATAGGACTTAAATTATTATGGGGAATTAAATTGCTCGAGTGATTTGATAAACTAAGTGTAATATAATCAACGCGCCACCACATCGTTTTAGTTTAGCCGGAAATGAAATTGTTTACTTCTCAGTGCTTGTGTTCATAAATATATTATTTGATGCATTTTTAGTACTTCGATGCGTATACTATACTTAAATAACAGAAATAACGCTTTACATACTACGAAACTTGTTAATTATGATGTATAAATATGGTTTAAGGCTGAGAAATATTGCAGTCACAAAGTAGTCGCAAATGTTTCGACTTTGTGTCGACTCTGTGTAGACACATGACACGCGCTGTCAAAAGTAATAACAAAGTTACTGGATTTGCAAAATGGCTCCTTGTGTTCATTTGTTTTCAGATATTCTCAAAGTGTAAAAATGACGTGGTCAGAGATGGGACTTAGATTAACTGTTTATTCGACTAATTAATGGAATAAAAAAGTTAATCCTCAAATTTTAATCACGATTAGTTTAGTCGACATAACATAGATTGAAATTGAATTAATCTGAACATTAATCGAATAAATTAACGATTAAATCTCGGTTGGAAGTTGACAGGGGGCCATTTTTGTACGTAAAAATAATAGAAATGTCTTGCATGCAGATGGTAGCCAAACACTTTGTCATAAAAGTCGAGATGGGTGTCGATTTATAGGTTTTAGGGAGTGACGATTTCGAAAATGATGACCATTTTGGAATCCAAAATGGCGGCCATGCACTATGCCATAAAAGTCGTCAGGGGTGTCGTTTTATAGGTTTTAGGAGGCGCAGATTTCAAAAATGATGACCATTTTGGATTCCAAGATGGCGGCCATGCACTATGTCATAAAAGTCGTCATGGATGTCGTTTTATAGGTTTTAGGGGGCCCCGATTTAGAAAATGATGACCATTTTGAAATCCAAAATGGCGGCCATGCACTATGTCATAAAAGTTGTCATGGGTGTCGTTTTATAGGTTTTGGGGGGCGCAGATTTAGAAAATGATGACCATTTTGGATTCCAAAATGGTGGCCATGCACTATGTCATAAAAGTCGTCATGGATGTCGTTTTATAGGTTTTAGGGGGCCCCGCTCTCGAAAATGATGACCATTTTGGAATCCAGAATGGCGGCCATGCACTATGTCATAAAAGTCGTCATGGGTGTTGTTTTATAGGTTTTAGGGGGCGCGGATTTCGAAAACGATGACCATTTTGGATTCCAAGATGGCGTCCATGCACTATGTCATAAAAGTCGTCATGGATGTCGTTTTATAGGTTTTAGGGGACGCAGATTTCGAAAATGATGGCCATTTTGGAATCCAGAATGGCGGCCATGCACTATGTCATAAAAGTCGTCATGGGTGTCGTTTTATAGGTTTTAGGGGGCGCGGATTTCGAAAACGATGACCATTTTGGATTCCAAGATGGCGTCCATGCACTATGTCATAAAAGTCGTCATGGATGTCGTTTTATAGGTTTTAGGGGACGCAGATTTCGAAAATGATGGCCATTTTGGAATCCAAAATGGCGGCCATGCACTATGTCATAAAAGTTGTCATGGGTGTCGTTTTATAGGTTTTAGGGGGCCCTGATTTCGAAAATGATGACCATTTTGGAATCCAAAATGGCGGCCATGCACTGTCATAAAAGTTGTCATGGGTGTCGTTTTATAGGTTTTAGGGGGCCCTGATTTCGAAAATGATGACCATTTTGGAATCCAAAATGGCGGCCATGCAGTATGTCATTAAAGTCGTCATGGCTGTCGTTTTATAGGTTTTAGGGAGCGCAGATTTCGAAAATAATAACTATTTTGGAATCCAAGATGGCGGCCATGCACTATGTTAAAAGTCGACATGGATGTCGTTTTGTTGGTCATGGTCATCATTTTCGAAATCTGCTCTTCCTAACAACTATAAATCAACATCTATGACGGCTTATATGACAAAGTGCACGGCAGACATCTTGGAATCCAAAATGGTCATCATTTTCGAATTCTGCACTCCCTAAAATCTATAAAACGATATCCATGACGACTTTTATGACAAAGTGCACGGCACACATCTTGGATTCCAAACTGGTCATCATTTTCGAAATCGGCACTTCCTAAAATCTATAAAACGATATATATTCATGACGACTTTTATGACAAAATACGTAGCCGTCATCTTGGATTATAAAATGATCATCGTTTTCGAATTCTGCACTCCCTAAAACCTATAAATCGACATCCGTGACGACGCAAGTTATCTTTATTTTCAGATCTAACAAATTGCTACAGAATACAAAGGACAAAAAAAGAAGCGAGGAGGTAATGAAACAAGCAAAAATACAGATGATTCCTCGACGCAATGGGATGCTTCTTAAATTGTGTCCAGATTTTTTTGTCATAAAAGTTTTTATTTTTCACGTATTACTCTCACAAGTTCCGTGACATTTCGACCTTGTAATTTTTTAAGTAAATGTTTTTGCTTATCTGTGAGGATCTCACTAGAATAATATAATCAAGGTATGTTTATATTTGATGATTGAAATAGTAACGCAAAAAAAAATTATATTTGTGTCTTATATTCCTGCCGAAGACTTTTATTTTTCCTTTTCCTTCTACACAAGTTTGGTCAAGTAATAAGAATTTAGGGCTCTCAATTTTATTTTGACTTCTACAACAGTAAAGCTACGAGGCCATGTTTGGTATCGTTTTCGTATAAATTCGCAGTACCAAATTTAGTTATGGTATCACATTGACACCATTCCAAAGTAAAAACATAAAAACTTACTTTCTTTTAAACTCCTCTTCACGCTTAAACTGCTGAACAGTTTTAATTTAAATTTAGTACACATATATTTTGAGTCCCGAGACAGGACATAATAAGTTATCTCAAAATTCATCCTTCAAAAGTGTGAAATGAGGTGTAGGGGGGAATTCAGAATTGACTTCTTGAAGTTAATACTGTTTAAGTTTAGGTTTGAAGTCATGTTTTTTTATCATTTTTAACTAAATCAAAGATGTAGACCATCCCAAATATAATATAAATCGGTTCAGCGGTTATTGATTTCCCGTACAAATTTCCACGCCACTTTTCACACCTTCAAAAGATGATTTCGGTTATAAGATCTATCCTATGTCCTGTTCCGGGACGCAAACTATTTCTATACCAAATTTCAACGAAATCGGTTCAGCGGTTAAGCGTCAAGAGGAGTTTAAAAAAACCGACCAAGTGCGAGTCGGACTCGCGTATTAAGGGTTCCGTACATTAAGTCCGACTCGCGCTTGACTGCACATTTCTAATAGGTTTTCCTGTCATCTATAGGTAAAGAACTATTTTGTGTATTCAGACAGACAGACATACAGACGCACGAGTGATCCTATAAGGATTCCGTTTTTTGCTTTTGAGGTACGGAACCCTAAAAAGATTTTTTTTAATTTTGTGGAATGGTGTCAATGTGATATCTTAAATGGATTCAGCAACCCAGATTTATACGAAAACGATACCATACACGGCCTAGCACCTTCACTGATGTAGATATATCAAGATAAAATTGAGAGCCCTAAATAAACTTTCAAGAGCGGATATCTCAAAAACTATTCAACATATCGAAAAAATTGACCGAATAAACTTGTAACAAATTAAATTAACTTTCATTTTGTATAAGTGGCCATGTCGCTAAGATGCATAGTTTCCGAGATATAATCGAAAAACCGGAAAATGGGACCTTCAAAGCCGCCTCTCTTCCCCCCGCTCAAGGGCTACGGCCGGGGACTTTTGATATGTTCACCTCCTAACTTGTCCAAACCAAGTTACAGAGTCAAAAATTGTGTTCCGAGCATTTCCCTCTACAACTTTTTTGAGCATTCGTTGGCTGACCTAAGTAGCTTATTGCATTTCTTTAAAAACTTTTCTGTAAAAGGTTGACGGGTGTTGGGTGTTTATATGGTTTTGGTCGATTATTATCATTTGCATCGCCCACGATGACTTACTAGAATTACTTACGAGCACACGAGACACTAATAGTAGTTTGACAAACCTTGGTTTTCAAGAGGTATTTTATATTGACATTTGCTGTCACAAATTTGCTGTCAGATTTAGTCGCAAACCGCACGCAAAGTGCACACAAATGTGTCGACACCTTGTTACGGAAAAGTGTACACACGGCGACGACACTTTGTTTCGAAACAATTCTAGACACATTGTGTGGACTCTGTTACGACACATCTGACATTTAGTTACCACTTTGATGATTCTGCGACTGGAATGGTTATATGGGTTGGCTGTGATTTCTGAACAACATGATACTAATCCGAGCCGAGCTGATCTCGTGTTGGACAACTCAATTGATGCCGCACAATGCATGCGGGGGAAATTGCCGACTAAATCACCATTTGGGCAATTCATTAGGTTTAGAAATTTTCTATAAGGCAGCCATATTTTTATTAGACACCGAAGCCTATTGGTCCCGTATTAAATGCCGTTCAAATCCTTCAATGTTGCCTGGTATGTCCACGACCCCACACTTGAAGTACCTATCTTAGAGTTGGAAAAACTCCTTATGAGTGGTCATTCATCGGTGGTTAGATTTTGTCACCCATTGCTCACAAGTTCGCCTTGATTTGTGAATGCGATACTGATCCGAGCCCAGTTATCTCGCGTGATGGACAGATCAATTGACGCCGCACAATACATGCTGAATGAATTGGCTCCGTTTGGGCTCGCTCATACCCGGTCAGGATTCTTACATGGAGCCGATAAGTAGTCAAAGCAACGAGGCATCGGCTGAGCAATGAACGGAATTAGGTATATTTCCAGGGGCCTAGACAGGATGATAATCGTACAAACAGCAACACTCCTAACTGTACATCGGCGGACCTAATTACAAAAGGCATAAGGTCCACCGATGTACAGTGTGGGCGACTGTACCTATACATCAAATGCCTATCGGGATGACAGATGCTACGAAAAGTCACGTGATTATTTCCATTCACTATTTAAGTTTCAATTGGCGTTTTCCATCGACCATTTGCCACTTGGCTAGACTACCGGTTTTACCTACGTTAAGCAAAGGTCATTTATTAGTAATACCAATATACACGTTATAAATTATAGAACACATTTAGATATGTCGTAAAAATATACAATCAATATGAAATAACCTTGATCAGCTTCCTTTAGGGTTTACTGACTTTATCGAAATTATCCAATTAAAATAAATCTACTAAGTCTTCCAAGTTTACTTGACTCACAAACACTATCCATTTTTAGGGTTCCGTACCCAAAGGGTAAAACGGGACCCTATTACTAAGACTTCGTTTTTAAATGCACAGTATAATTTAGTTACCTATCTATAATTACACCGCATTTTCTAATTCGGCACTTCCAAACACGACAGACGAGGTAATTTAAAATAACGGGTTGTATTCGATTAAAACTTGTTAATAATTAAGTATTAATATGTTGATTGCTTGCGTTAATATAAATAGGTATGCAAGTAAAGGGGCCCACTGATTAACAGTCCGCCGGACGGTATCGGCCTGTCAGTTGTTTGGAAGTGTCAAAATTTTGTTCTAACTGACAGGCCGATATCGTCCGGCGGACTGTTAATCAGTGGGCCCCTTTATATAATAATGATTAAGGCGGAATTATTGTCTATCATTAAAGTTTTCTCGTAATTACGGCTTCCTTACAGTTGCGTTGCGTTTGCGCAGTAGGTTCCTTTTGTTCTATCTGTCTCTATACTTCGTTTTTTTTAGCATTAGAAATTAGGTAAACAATCTTGATGTGTCTTTTAATTGAAAAACACATTTTAAAATACGTAACAATTATGAATCTAATACGATCATTTATATTCTCCTGCTTTCATGAGTAATAGTTATTGATTTTTAAAAAGCGTTTTTCAATTAAAAGACATGCCAAGATCGCTTACCTTCTTGCAAGTTCTTTCTAATTAATGCTAAAAATAACGAACTATAGAGGCTGATTCAGACTCATCAATTTGTTATAGTTTGAACTGGTTTTGATACGACCTTGATCCTTTGAGATCCCTCACACCTCATGGCTCCTCTACACGATGGCCCAGCGCCGGCCACACCAAGAGACGCATTTATGCGTTAGAGGGAGCAAGTGATATTGCTATGTCATTCTACCGCATGGCTGCGTCCCTTGGAGTGGCCGGCGTTGGCCCATCGTGTAGTCAAAGTCGTGCGTGAGATACGCGCCAATCTCCAAGACGATTTTGAAGTTGACTACAAAACATGAAGTTCAATGGTTGCAAACGAGGCATCGTTTTAGATTACATTGTTTCAGATTAAGTACAAAAATATACTGATTGAGGAGTGCGAGCAAAGCTTTTCTATTGCAGCTTGAACTGGGTTCTCTCCTACTCTCTCGTGAAATTTTGTAAGGCAATTATAGATCTTAGGTAATGATATCCTTATTTTCGTTAATTACTTACCTAATAAATATTATTGTATTTTTTTTCAATATGGCGGAGCCATTAGTTTTATAAAAGTGTGTTTAATCGATATAATGTACCGATCGCGTGAAACAGTTTAATGTTTATCGCCAATCGAAGTCGTCAAACGATAATTTCTGAACGTTGATGTGACACGCAAGCGTTTTGTAATGCAAGCGTGCACAAACTGCACATCGATTACCTACGATTTTTATTTGCATACGTTTTGCAAGCCTAAGTAATGTTTATTATCTCTATGTTGGCCGTAATTTGCGGTTTTCAACGCACCATACAGGGTTTTTAATATGTAGGTAGTAATCGTACATTTTCTAAGAAATAGTGTATGTAAATAGTGTAGAGATAGACCAAGAAAAGTCTGCAACGTTTTTGATAGTATACGTAGTGCAAGTGTTATTTTCATAGAAGTCATAATTTCATAGAAGTTTGACGTTTAAAATGAAACTTACACTGCGCCTGCCATCAAAATCGCTGCAGACTTTTCTTGGTCTAATTCTAAAGGGGCCCACTGATTAACATCAGCCCGCCGGACGGTATCGGCCTGTCAGTTGTTCGGAACTGTCAAAATTTTGTTCTAACTGACAGGCCGATACCGTCCGGCGGACTGTTAATCAGAGGGCCCCTTAAGTACCTAATCGTTTTCCAAAGTCAGAATAATGCATTACCTATTGTACTTAGTACGATCTGTAATATAATTAGGTATTTTTGGTGAATAAGGGCCTATGTGGGTAAAATAATCTTTTAGGCGACTATAAAAGTATAAAATTAACCACCAACTAGCTGTTGACAAATCATCCGTCTATCATTGGGCCTTGTAACCGATGTGTACTCGATTGGAATGGAATATAGCTTATTATAGTGCCATTAGTGACAATAGCATTAGGTACGAAACCTACAATCGAAATTAATTATATCTTTGTATGGTTTTAGTTGAATTTAGGTACCTACCTCATCACGATAAAATTATTTCTATTTCTATGTGTGTCATAGTCATTACAAAAATAAATAATGTACCTACCTATTCTAGAAGAATTAATGTCTGTAAAAATTGGTAACAGAATGGTAATATAAAAATTTTGACACGTTTTCTCATGTTATAATCGAAAGAGCTCGTGAAGTAGAAATGACATAAAAAGTCCCAAATCTATAAAAAAAACTTCAGTATACAAATTTAAATAAAATAGCAGGTTCCATGTATATGTTTATACATATGTAGGTATATACATATATTATTATTTATTACGTAGAACTTGCATGTATACTTTTCAAATGACGCGGACTCCTCCATAATGGAGTTCAATCATTGTTAGTTGTGTGGTGGTTATGTAGATACGATCGCATTGCCGGCATTTTATCTATTTGTGGTAGCATCAAAGACAAATAGGTCTACGACGTTTTCTACAAGAACGGTCGTGACATAGCTGTAATGGTTTGTTTTGTAATATTATGTGATTATAGTAGCAATCTAGATTTTTTAAAGATTTGCCCATTGACACCCTGGCTGGCTGGCTTAGTATAAACCGGAAACCCAAAAACCAACTGGCCAGTACCATGATGTGACGATGTGAGTTGCCTCAACTTAAGATGCGATGCCTTTTCCCTTGAAATCTCCAACAAATATGTCGAAGCAAGAAAGGTGTCTAGAAATATCGAACCCGACTAAATTGTCAAGGTGGATTGTATACCTATGCCTACTAGATATTTTTTAGAATAGAAGATTACAGAATATACATAAAATCCCTCTGTGTTAAACAATCACATTAAGACACTGGCCAAGATCCGCCTCTAGCTATATGAGTCAATCTTAACCAACCTGGGGTTCCGCTTATAGCTCGCCGGACTTCCCTGCGCGCGCGCACGACATGTATGATTGCTGCAAGGACGCTGGCTAGGGGGCACTCTCGCGTGGGTTCATGGGCACATGGTCACATTTTACCACTTGTCGTCGTGACATACACATGTGGGTATAATCCCTGTGTGCTAAACAATCCTATCACATTAAGACACAGGCCAAGATCCGCCTCGCTGAATCAATCTCAACCTGGGGTTCCGATTATAGCCCGCCGGACTTCCCTGCTCCACGCGCACGATATTTGCTATGATTAATTGCTACAAGGACGCTCTAGCTGGGGGGACTTTCGAGCGGGTTCATGGTCACATTTTACCACTTGTCGTCGTCATAAATCTTTAAAAAAAACTCAAATTCTGACAATTAATTATCACACGACATTTTAGTGAGCGTAAGGATGGCGGGTGGACCTTATCAAAATATTTATAATCATATGTAAATGTACCTTCTGTGTACCTCAGTGTACCTTTAATAGAAACTAGCGTGCAGATCAAAATAAATGGCACGTCCGTCATATGACATTTTATTACGCGACAGACCGGATTCGGAAGAGATGGGGTGACGAGCATTCATATTTCAGCTGAGTCAGCAAGGCTCGGCCTTGTATGACTCAAAACTGCCTTTCGAAATTTTGGCATTTTAAGCTACTTACTGCGTTAGTCCTTCTGTGTTTCCTAGTTCCTCTTAGAGCACTGTTTAAATGTTACCGAGTTCCGCTGTTTAAATATTACCTACATAACGTCATCAATGTAATCATTAAATAAAATAAAAAATCTAAGAATCTAAAATATACCTACTTCTTTAATACCACGTCGGTGGCATGATCGTAAGCGGTCACCGAAGCCTATGGACCCCTGCATTGCAGGGAGCATGAATTGCATGGCATTGCAGGGCCTGCAATGCCTGGAATAATTCATGCTCGTGGTCGACCCTAATTAAATTTGAAATAAATTTAAAAGTACCCCGGCTGGCAATACATATTGTTTCAGATTTTTTGGTAGCAAAATGTATTGTCCAAAAAAAGCTAGGAATTTAATTACGTAAAACGAACACAACTTGTTTAAGTATTTATAGAAAATTAATAAATCTAATTTGATTAAAAATAATAAATTAAAGTAAGTATTCCAAGAAGTCTCATACATATTACATTTTTGGTAAAAACACAAACAATTAATTAACTTAAAAAACCTTTGGTTTTTGCAAAAAGTTTTAAACAATAGACTTTTTCTTTACTGTATAATGATAATCATTACCATTGAGTTGACTAGTCCTACAATAGCTACATGCTACATGGTTTCTTATATTTACAACATGAAAACTAGCGCTTAAAACGAACATGTTTAGGTGTCCCTTCTCCAAGTGCAAGGCCATGAATGTAGGTAAAGGGCATATTAATTTAGCCCTTCACACTCGGCCACGTGAACAAAGGCATTAAAGATTTATTCGGCTGCCGATGGCCAAGGTACCCACTGCGTACAATCTAGCCTTGTCTACTACGTGACCAACGTTAATATAGTATGCGTTCGTTGCGTCTTTTGTGTCCGTCCAGAAAAATGGGAATAAAAATATCAGTTCTGCAATTCAGTCATAGACAGATTGAAGGGGCCCACAGATTACCAGTTTGCCGGACGATATCAGCCTGTCAGTTGCTCCGAGCCGTCAAAATTTGCGTCTAACTGACAGGCCGATACCGTCCGGCGGACTGGCAATCTGTGGGCCCCTTAAAGCCTTCAGTATCTTTAACATTTGGATTTAGGAGAGAGATAATAATATGTCTGTTGTATTTCTGAATTGTAGAGGTTTTGCACTGTAAGTTTCTTACTTAATTAATATAGTCTAGAAAAATTTGGAAATATAATTAAATGTGCTGTAGATCGGTTACTATATATTTAATATATTCACGTAGATTACGCCATAACCAGGATATATCAAAACATGTATTAGTATTCTTTCAAGGAAAAAAAAACTTCATACAATTAACAATAACAATTTTACCACGCGTTTTTGCTCAAGACAAAATTAATCTCCATAACTAGATATATATTTATTATGGAATTATGTTTTGACATCAAAGTTTCCAAGTGTCGTATTGTATTGTATGTTAAGTTGGTGTGTAACTTTACAAATATGAATAGGTTATGGAGAAGGCCAAGGTCCCAGCTGGCGGGTGCCACGCTGCTGAAAAATTAAGTAATAAGATCGATATATCGTAGCCGTGGGGTATTATGGACAATTAGCTGTGATCTACGTAGACATGTGGTGTAATAGCTGGTTATCCATGTGACTGTCCAGCGGTTTATAATTTGCCTTGAGTTGAAGTTTGACTTTTAATCAGTTTTCGATATTGTCCTATTTTTAGGTTCTAATTCAAGAAGGTTATATGGTATTTTTACTATAAATAAATATGTAGGTATGTTATTTTATTAGGTTAAGTATAAGTTTTTAAGTTTAATCTAATACAATATTATTTAGAATGGCCAGTATTTTGGAGTAGGCTAAGCGTTTGATCCATGCGCATTTTTTTTTATTTGTGTAGGAATGTAGTAAGACTGGTAGGAAGCTTAAAAGCTCACAATATCCTACACAATACAAACAGGGGCCAACTGCAGTGCAGGGCGATAATATTCACAGTCTAACAATAAAATTGTACGCTGCAGATACTGCAACCATCTGCTGCTTGCTGTGACGTCACGGCCACGGCACGGCATAATACGCGTAACATAAAGGTTGTTTCCTATACGTAGATACAATCAAATAACATTTATTTTCAGGCAGCTACGGACAGTACGGGCCATATTATAGTTATTTGTTTTACAAGGAGGCAAAGTTGTTGTTTAACCGCTCGTTCTAATATTGATACCCGAGCAAGCGAAAGATTCCAAAATTGGAATCTTGAGCGTTGTGAGGGTTTCAAAGCACGAGGGTTAAACAAAATTTGCCCCCGAGAGAAACACAAAATTTTTCACCATACCAACCCGAAGCAAATATTAAATGTAAAATATCAAACAAAATCAAACCTAATCAAATCCAAATGAATGTTATTAAATATTTATCATCCAAAATCATCATTTAAAAGTCAATTCTACCAGCAAACATAAGAAAACAACTCAAAATTTGCATTTGATTACTTTGCCTCACATGTGAATAAAATGCAACTTTGCTATCAGTTTTTGAAGTGCAAAGTAAGCCTTTCCGAGCTGGTGTGGTGAAAACAATATTAATATTACCTATTGTTGTGCCGGTGTTTTTTTAAACTGACTTTTCGCCATGGGCATTTCTCAGGAGGGCCATTTTTACGTGTCCGGGGCAGTAATTGATTGAATTTACTGTTCAATAAATCTGAATTAATTTAGGCATGATCTTCAGCTTATATTCTGTCTGGGACACTATCAAATTATTTATTTATTATTTATACAGTATGTAAACTTACTAAAACCATTTACTCAAGCCCATTAAATAATAGGTCACACTGAGCAACTTTTACTATGGCACCAACCCCGAAATCGAGAAAAAAAAATTGACTCTCCCATAGAAAATTTCAATGCTAAATTTATGAAACAACCAAATTTTTTTATTTTTTTTTCACGTTTTCGGAGTTGGTGCCATAGGTAAAGTTGCTCAGTGTGACCGATTCATTTACGGGCTTGCGTAAATGGTTTTAGTAAGTTTACATACTGTATAATACAAGAAAAAGAAATTCAAATGCCAAAAATGATGTTCGGTGGGCGTGTCCCGCACCCAGATTTTATGAAACAAAAAATTATTACTCAAGATGGAGCATTAGATCGGAGTTATTATGGGTATTCACGCATAGGGTATTAGTTAGCTTATCATATTCTTTATATCACAATAATGTGTTTGCTCAACACATTGAATAAAACCAAATTTACGATGTGTCCCGGGCTAGTGACTGATATCGGTGTAATTTGCAAAACATGTCAGTACTCCTTCAAGGTTGTAGACCAGGAACTCAGTGTCTCAAACATAGTATGCTTTAGTTGTGCCTTAACCGTTGAATAAAGTAGAGGTACAGTCACAGTACAATAAAGTGATTTTTTAAACGTTTCTCCGTCCTTCGCTGGGTTTGGTCCTATGTTTTTTTGAGATCGGTGGTGCAATTTACTCCGAAAGTTTTAGTGCAATTATCGTTATGTAAGTGATTAAGAAGTCATCAAAAGTACGTAAATCCACCATTATTACATCTCCTCTGTATCGTTCATGCTATTTCTGTAATTGCTAAAAAGCGATTAATTTTGATATCGCTGGTGTTGATTTCCCTGGTTTCGGTGAATTTTTTGACCACCGATATCAAAAAAGTGATCACTGAATTCAAATCCTGCTTTGTAAACTAGTTTGTTGTACTAATTTATCATGTCTACAAAGTGAAAGATACGTTGTACAAACGTAAAATTATGTTTGTAAGTAAATTATGTCATAGTAGGTACACAAAATCACTAGTTCACTATGAGTAGTTTTTTAAACCAGACGTATAGACCCAATGTTTCTTTGTCTGTCTTGATATTCTTTTCCAACCAATTAAGTAAATTATGTTCGTTGTCCTCTGTATCACCGGAGGCCCTACACCTCGATACCTTTAAACATGTCAGCCATGTTAAATAAATGTAGTCAATTTTTAAAATAACTTGTGTATGTAAGTACTATGCAAGGTGAACCCAAGGGATAGGATGTACAGAACAAGGGATTAAAAATAAAATAGCATTCTATGGTCGAGATCGCTTCAAAGGCATTGAGCGTACCTACTGATCGATATTTCTAAAGGATAGCCATAGACGCAAATTGAACACAGCAAATGTTTTAACAATCCTCAATGTCTTATGTCTTTGTTACAATTTAGCTCAAGTGTTTGAGGGTGCTGGAGATCATAATTAATTGGTAATTGGATCTTCAAGCATTACTCGACTACTTCAAATATTATAGTTTTAAATTGACGGAGTTCACGCTTTTAAACTCTTTTATTAAAAAAATACTTGTTTTCCGTATTGCATCACATTGCTTTATAAGTACATTAAATATTTAATGACTTATAATGAGCATTGAACACCACTCAAGAGTGTATTGTTTATCGGGTGCAGGTAACATAAGTTTTTTTTAGATGCGTGTGCGGTCGGATTGCGAGAAACAAACATCTTCTCCTTCATGAATATAATAATACAATGAATAAATTATTATAATGTGCGAATTTGTGGTCGACAATATCGACAATGTCGACATGTCTGAAACTCGTTTCAGGACCACACATCACCCTATTATATGAGTCCAGTCATATAGTGTGGGATATCTTCTAGAGATGTTGATTTACAAGCCGTAATTTGGTTATTTTAAAATCTTGAGTCTATATCTATTAAATTTATGTAAGCTTTCGAGATCATTAGCCTTGTTACATCGCTTATCAACAAATAGGATTGAAAAATATGATTAAAATAATTATATAATTGAGATATAAAACCTAAATGTCATTTTGATGTAAGCATTATTGAATTCGGTGACGCAAATTGATTTCAGTGCCTGCACATGATTTCGGTGTTTTTTAAATCTCAAATATCTAGAAAACTATAAGGTTCTAATGGAGGCCTCCACTACCAATATTTTTTATATTAAGGGTAGATTTTAGGAAATAAACTCGCATATTATATAAGTTAAAAAAAAATTTTGGCACCGAAGTCAGGCACCGAATGTCATCTCTGAGAATCGCCCCATAGCAGTATAAATTACGTGAGTCACATATATTTTTGATTATGTAGAAAAATAAGTGTGAAAAGTAAGGCGGGCAAATAATTCAAAAAATTCAATGGCACTCAATAGTAGAAAAGTCACCATGCTACCGTAGTTTACCCTATATGGAGCGGTATTTATCAATGTTTGTTTCTTTCAACTAAAGAAAGTAATTATGTGTATGCTTTAATAAACATAATAAAAAGTGCGAGGAAACAAATAACACTTGCACCTTAATTCAGGTTACCATGCAAGTTACAATGTACTTAACATTATAAATCAATCGTTACAATCTCAATCATTCAATGACTTTTAATTTGAGTCACAAGCTTTTAAACTCTAATACTTAGCTAAATTATTCTAAAAAGTAATAATTTTTTTAAAGAAAAACAACCAATAGTAATCATTTATTTACATAGTTATATTTACCTAACATTCATATTTATCGTCTTTTTTTCTGATTACCTACCTATTGATTTTTAGAGGGCTTTAAAATAACAATATTGCTTTGGTTTTCCGCAATATATGTAATAAGCTAGTTAATAATCGCTAACCCGTTACACTTACTTGCAATTAATGTTCCGTTGAAATAATATGGATATCCGCAAAGTAACGACTGAATAACTTGATTGCTATATAAGTATAAATTAAATAACCAAAGATAATTCAAGCTACATGGCTGTTGTCAGTTATAGCAATTGGGCCGCATTGGGCTAGCGTGGGGACTATAGCCCAAGCCCTCTCGCGCATGAGAGGAGGCCTGTGCTCAGCAGTGGGACGTATATAGGCTGAAATGAATGAATGAATGAACATAATAAAAACTAAAGGGGCCCACTGATTAACACTCCGCCGGACGGTATCGGCCTGTCAGTTAGAACAAAATTTTGACAGTTCAGAACAACTGACAGGCCGATACCGTCCGGCGGACTGTTAATCAGTGGGCCCCTTTATAGGTAAATATACAATGTCCACCCACAAGATAAGATAAGATAAGATAATATTTTTATTCATTAAAACTTATGCTAATTTGATTTATACAATGGTAATTATACAATTTATACTTAAATACTAGTAATTCATGGATTCAGGTTAAGATAGGTACAGATCAATTTAACAATATTAATACCGATACAAATATGTATTTTCTAAACTCTAATGGAAATTTGAACAATACCTAAACTAAGTAAACATTTACTTGTATCTTAGGTATGCACGTTTTGTAGGTCAGTGTATAAGTGGGGAAGTGCTTACCAAACAAGATGATTATTTATTTATAATAACAATAAACTATATGACTATGACTATATTCTACTCTTTAGAACGTTAAGTGGTGACATACTTAGCAATTAGTTTGTACAACACACATATAAATCTTTCTTAACTTCTATGTGACTATTTCTAGTAGTCTTTCTGTGTCCTCGTACGCCTTGCCAATGAGCAACGTTTGTACCGCTTTTATGCAGACTTTACTGGGCATTGGGTAAATATTCAATAGGAGATTGAATTTATTGTAAAGGAAAGAGCCGAGGAAACAAAAAAACTTACGTGTGTTTGCGGTGCGGAATGAATCTTTGGTGCAAATTATGTCAGCACGTCGCTTGCCAGATAAGATCTGGGGGTTATAGGGTATGAGTGAATGTTTTTTTACTACAGTGTTCAAGACGAATAACTGTCGAACGCTCAGAACTTTACACTCGGTCAACAATTGAGTCGTGGGATAACGTAAGGGACGGAAAGTGCTAACTTTGAGAACTGCCCTCTGAGCTCTTTCTAAATCGATGATCGTTGTCTTGTTTGCTCCTCCCCAGGACGTGATACAATATACTAACAGTGATTGACAAAGTGCAAGATAGACTGATTTAATAAGTGTTTGATCTGCCGCATGTCTTAGGTTCTTAAAGACATAAATTAATTTTCTAACTCTAGATGTCAGAGATTCGATGTGTGCTTTAAAGTTAAGATGCTGATCGATAATAACACCCAGGTACTTGATATTGTTAGTGGTACTGAGTTTTGGGCAGTTATAAGGACAAAGGTTTACACGCGACGTGTCGGGATCTGGACAATTATGTGCTATTAAAGTGTGGATGTTATCGGACGGTTGGGTAGATATATTTGAGGAGAACGTGATATATTTTGTTTTTTCCGTATTTAATGTTAGTGCGTTTGTTTTTAGCCAGCGGGTAACTAGGTTTAAACCTACTTGCGCGTTTTTGAAAACGTCAGTCCAGGTATCGCCGTTAAAGAGTAGGGCTGTATCGTCTGCGTAGGATATAACTCTACCATTTGGAATAGGGAGGGTACATAGGTCATTTATGTACGTCAGAAAAAGGGATGGGGCCAGAATACTTCCCTGTGGGACACCATAATCAATGGGGAGTTCGTCACTTATATGGTTTTCAATCGAAACTCGTTGTTTTCGATCAGAAAGATAATCTTTAAAAATTCTTAGAGGATGACCTCTTATTCCTATGTACTCCAGCTTGTCAATAAGTGTTGGAATTGTCACAGTATCGAAAGCTTTAGCCAGGTCCAGGAATATAGCTAAACACTTTTTTTGGGAGTCAAGCTGTCTAACAACATAATCTGTAAGATCGTGAACTGCGTCGTTCGTTGAAAGCCCTGCTCTAAAGCCATATTGTGATGATGCCAGGAGTTTATACTTGTCTAAGAATTTAACAAATCGTTTAGATATTACACGTTCTAATATTTTTGATAAAGATGGCAAGATAGCGATTGGGCGATAGTTATTAATACAACTCTTATCACCACCTTTGTGGATTGGTTTGATGAGAGCTATTTTTAGAATTTTGGGAAAAACGCCTGTATAAATGCACAAGTTGAAGAGGTGGGTCAGTGGAGGGGTCAAGATTTTTTTATGTTGTTTTATAAAAGAACAAGGGATTTTGTCAATACCAGTAGCGCAGTCATTTCTGAGAGTCATTATAATGCTATCAATTTCGGCTTCGTCCGTATCAGTTAATACAAAGGAGTTAGAGTTTATCACACGGTAAGGGGTCGTATTCTGAGAGGTAGGCAATTGAGAATAACAATTTGTGTTTTCTGCGAGCGTTTTACCTATATTCGCAAAAAAATTGTTTGCTGTATTGACTGTCTGCCGAGCGTCTATAGCGTCAGCTATAAGCGCTTGAGACGTCGACCTCATATTACTCATACTTGTTACGTTTTTGATGACTTTCCATAATTTCTTTTTATCGTGTCCTGCTTTTATTATTTCTGTTTTGTCATGTTGTCGTTTTAGGTTTTTTAACAAATTATTACAAAAATTTCGATAACGTTGGTATGTTGTTTTAAGTATTGTGTCATTTGGAGTTTTTGCCAGTTTTTTATGCATTCTGTCACGGTTTCTAATGCATCGTAACAATCCGGGGGTTATCCATGGTTTAATAGTTTTCATTTTGCGTGACATACTTTTAGTCACTGTGTTATTTTCTATAATTCGTGTTAAAGATGAGACTAAGTATTCCATGGCGTCATTGGCATCTGTCGCTTGGTAAATAGGGGTCATATCAAGATTTTCTATGTCACGGGTAGCTGATTTATTGTCCAGTTTAGATATGATGACTTGACTAGGGGCTCTTTGGTAATACTGAGGGATACACAGTAACAATGAACTGTGGTCAGTTAAACTACTATGGAGCACTAAAGTTTTTAAGGCAAGTTTAGACTTTGCAAAGACATGGTCAAGACAATTTTTTTCTCTAGTTGGTCGGAGGTGAGAAGGAAGATATCCAAGAAAAGCTAATTGAGTTAAGTATTCAAAAGAGTTTCGATCTTGGTTGCCGTTTTTGATATCAATGTTAAAATCTCCCATAAGAAATACATTTTTAAATATCGATAGCTGCGATAAAATTTTATTAAGGGACAATAGAAAGTTGTTTATGTTTTTATTCGAGGGGGAGCGATAAATGCCTACTAAAGCCGTATCAGTTCCTATTTTTAATATTAAGCAGTTTGCATCTAGAAATATATCGGGCTCTTCCACAGTTACATTATTTATATTTTCTTTAATGTAGAACACGACACCGTCATTTTGCAACACGTTGGTTTTTAAACTTACGTAAGAATTATAGCCGTTTATTTGAGGGATCGTTTGGTTGGAGGTAATCCAGCACTCTGACAATACAATTATATCAACGTCAGAATTTATTAAGCTTAGTAAAGTTAAGAGTCCATTGAAATTACTGTTTAGGCTTCTAATATTTTGTAAAAGTATTTTTAAATTTGAACCATAAGTATTGACAAGCGTCGAGCATCTATCTGGGTCGCACACTAGTGATTCATACTCACACGAGGCCTCAATATCGTCAAGCAAGACGTTGGTTGCGTTATCCATTTTTGTTGATATGTGCAGCAGATGACGTTGAAACGCGGCGCTCTAGGCGCCCTCATAATCTATAGAATTTATATACCTAAGTTGCGCATTTTTCTTCGCTGGGCACTGGTCGTCTCCGGTTTTATGATTGGCCGGCTTTTTAAAGCGCAGACACGTAGCGCATTTGGCGGGTTCAGCTTGCTTTGGACACTCCTTAAAACCATGGCCTGATGACCCGCAATGTCCACAAGTAGGTTCTGTATCTTTGCAATATTTAGCCGAATGGCCGTATAAATGGCATAAATAACAACGGGTCAGGAGAGTGAAATCTCGTACTGGGCAAGATGTCCAATGGATAAAAACGCGTTGTTGTTGTATGAGCATACGTCGGACTTCAGCTGTGCATTCTAGGATGTAGTTGCAGGTGGATAAGTCCTTTTTTCCAGATTTATGACTAAGTTTAACTGAGCACATAAATGTATCCCTAGTGAGATTTGGTTGTAAGTCTGCAATGTTTTGTTTAAAAATACAATCGAACACTTCTCCTTCGGACATATTTGTCGGGACTCCTAGGATGATTATCTTCGGTCTCCTTTTGGTGGTATCTTCCACTTTAAGTCCTGATTGCTGCAGCTGCTGAGATGCTTTAAGCTTTTCAAGGTCATCCTTTCTCTCGGTGCTGATTATGACTCCACCGTTCTTTGTTTTTCTCATACCACGTACGTGAAGTTTCAGGGTCTCGGGCTTAATTAAGTTTTGGATCAGGTTTTTGGTGTCCTCACTGGATTTTTCTTTGTCGGCAGGGTAAATTGCGATGCTACTACTTGACTTGGTAGGCACAACAGTCGAGCTTTTCCCGGTCCTAACCATGTCGGCGAACGATTGTTTTTCTTCGGTTGTTGCTTTTTCTTGTATGCACTGTTTGAGTTCATATAGCTGGGTGCTGATGTTTGTTTGCATGGACAAGGTATTCACTTTGGCTTGGCTAAGTAATAAATTCTGCTTGACCGCCTGGTATTGTACAGCCAATTGCGAGATTCCTCCTAATACGCTCTTACTTAGCGTGTTTATTCTCAGTTTTTGGTCTGAGTTTAATTTACCATCATTTGCAATGGTGCAAATTTCACTAAGGCGCTTTTCAATTTCGGAAATCCATTTCTGGATTTCAGTGGTTGAAACTACATCAGGTGCCTCGGCTCGTGCTGCTGCTACTGGGGTTCCTGGGGTGGTTTCCATAGCTGGTCTTCCTTCTGGAGGGGGACTTCGCGGAGTCCGTGAACTTCTGTTAAAAGCGTCATTACCACTCATCGCTGCGTTTTTAAATTGTACCCATTACACAGCCGATATGACTCACGCGGAGATTCGCAGTTTAATGAAAAAGTGCTGACACTGATTTGACACAGTTACTATTTTATTGTTATGATTAAATAAATACACAATTTGCAGTGGACACGACCGCCAATGACGGCAGTCAACTCCGAGATGGACAGACGATCTTGTTAAGGTCGCCGGAAGACGCTGGATGCGGGTCGCTTCCAACCGGCACGTATGGAGGTCCAAGGGGGAGGCCTATGTTCAGCAGTGGACGTCTTATGGCTGAGATGATGATGATGATGATGATGATACAATGTCGTTTTGTAGGTACAGTCTAGTTCAGAACATCTTTACAAGCAAACGTTCTAAAAATATATTTACACTACTTATCTTATTCTCAGTGTGTTAGAGAGAGAGTATATAGTAAGGGTCTCTATTGTTTCCCAAATAGTTTTAAGTCATAATGTATTGTTTGTCCGAATTTTCGTTAGTCATAATTGGTTTTTCTCAGAAACGCGTAACTTTTCAGGATTTCCATAATACAAACCTAACCTAACCTAACCTATCTATAGAATATCCTTACGAAAATCCTGAAAAGTTAACGGTTTCAGTTTTATGACTAACGATAATATGACAAACAATACATTGTGACTTAAAACTTTATGGGAAACAAAGGGACCCCTATAGGTAAACATATTTTTGGAACGTTGGCTTGTGAAGATGTTTATGAACTCGTAAGTAGGTACATACTACATGCCAGCACATCCCCTCGAGCAAATTAGGAGTAAGAACGTGCAATGCATATTTTCACCTCGCTACATTTAAATTTCACCTCGCTACATTCAAATTTCACCTCGCTACATTCAAATTTCTCCTCGCCGGCTGGTGGTTGCCCACCAAATGGGATATGTGACGTTTTATGTTTCAATTTCTCTTACAATTACAGGTTTCTTTATACACCAAATCTCGTATAACATGTTTTGCTCCTTATGACCTCAGGAATACGTGGTTAAAATACGGCATAGTTGCAGATTTATAAAAATGGCTTGACTGCATTACCTACATACATCAAGTTCATTAGGTAGGTACTTATTACATATCATTTTCATTAAACTATGTCGGCTTTCGCTTCGTTCAGGACTTTTGTTGTGAATTTTGTGATGTGGGCCTTCCAGCCGCGATACTAATTGAAATTCTACCTACAAATAAAATTAACGATTTGGTCAATACCACATACCACTAGATTTCCAATTACTATCGCTCGTATTCCAAAAATAGCATTTCACCGTTTTCCACACACCACAGATTTTTGAGTGACGATATGGAGCGCTCAAAGTTTAAAAATCGTCCCCGTTTATCAGGAACGCTAAATTACATATAGCTTGTTTGCCTGCTTCTACAACACAGAATTTTTGAAAAAAAAAATGTAGATTTCTCCATATCATTTTTAAACTACCTAAAAGTGTAATATTTTAAACTTTCGCGTTTTGATAAAGATAAAGATAAGATAAAAAATAGTTTATTCAAGTAGGCATATTACAATGCGCTTATGAACGTCAAATAAACCTTTACCGGCTCCAACCGTACACCTCTGCCCCGAGAAGATTTAAATCCCCCCTCAATTGGAGGAGGGTATCCCAATATGGGACCGGCAACAAACTCGGCGGGACACATCTTTTCAAAACATTATTACATCTTATAATTAACATGCATTACGAGTAATTAAGAAAAATACAATTTAAATTACTATAGAATTCATGCAACTATACTCAGTGAGTACATAACTTTATAGAATTTGATATAAAAAATAAACATATATGTACATGAAATCACAAATACGTAGCTCTTTCAGAAAACATATCAAATCTTACAAAAGGAAAAGAAATTAAAATCAATAAAAGAAATGAGAATACATATTATATGAATCTGACTGATTGTTATGAGATGCTTTCATACAATTTGATGTGCTTTCTTACCTGAGCTGAGTCACCTTTAACTCTACACATAATACAATATTTTTAATTGCTACTTGTCGTTATTACAGTTTCTGGTTTGGACCATGCATGTTTGTCTGTCAAGTAGTCCTCGACTCTGTAATAAGCCTTCAACATCAATGACTTTTTTAAGTAATTCTTAAGAGCTGGAAAGGGTAATCTTAAAGCATCCTCAGGTAACTTGTTATAAAAATGAATGCATTGCCCAACGAATGACTTCTGTACTTTACGAACACGAAACTTTCTGATAGCAAGCTTATTTTTATTTCTAGTATTATAGTTATGGACATCAGAATTCTTAGTGAAGGAGTCTAGATTCTTAACAACATAAATAATACTATCATATATGTATTGGGAAGCTACAGTTAAAATATTAATTTCTTTAAAAAGTTCTCTTAATGATTCACGCACCCTTAAATTATATATAGAACGAATGGCTCTCTTTTGTAAGACAAATATAGTCTGTATGTCAGCTGCTTTGCCCCAAACCAGAATACCATATGACATTACACTATGAAAATAACTATAATAAACAAGGCGAGCTGTCTCAACATTAGTCAATTGTCTAATTCTCCTCACAGCGTAAGCGGCCGAACTTAATTTGTTTGCTAGTGTTCTTATATGAGGACTCCATTGTAGATTTTTGTCCAATGTTAAACCAAGAAACAGTGCTTTATCTACCATATCTAAGCATTCATTATTCAAAAGTATCTTAGTATCGACTGGTTTAACATTCGGCAAAGAAAATCGAATGCATTTAGTTTTCTTAGCATTAAGAAGCAAATTGTTCATAGTAAACCAGTTTAGTACATTAACGAGTGTGCTGTTAATTACACTGTAATCGGTAGATTTACGATCAACCTTAAAAAGTAATGATGTGTCATCAGCAAAAAGAACAATTTCACAAAGATTTTCTACTACACATGGCAAATCATTTATATAAACCAAAAACAGGAATGGACCCAAAATAGAACCTTGTGGCACACCTAATTGGACTACAGTACCGCTAGACCGGGTTTTGTTTACAACAACTGTTTCTGTTCTGTTGCTAAGGTAAGAAGACATAAAGTTTAGGGCATTTACTGACAGACCATAGTGTTCTAATTTCAAAATGAGCGTTCCATGATCCACACAATCAAATGCTTTAGAAAGATCACAAAATATGCCAATTGCATCACAAGAATTTTCCCAAATATCATAAATATGTTTAATAAGTACCGAAGCAGCATCGGTCGTGGAACGGCCCTTTGTGAAACCAAACTGATTGCTTGTAAGTAAAGTATGTCTGTTGAAGTGACCCAGTAGATCATTTAACATTAACTTTTCAAAAACTTTACTTAGTACAGGAAGTATTGATATTGGACGGTAATTAGCCATATCACTCGAATCACCCGATTTAAAAAGAGGTATGACTTTGCTATATTTCATAAGATCTGGAAAGACGCCTTGTGAAATTGAAATATTATAAATTACGGCTAAGTAAGGCGCTATTACGTCCAAGACATGACTAATGACTCTAACAGATGTTCCCCATAAGTCTTCCGTTTTCTTTAAATTGAGTGACTTGAATGTTTTAACAATAATTGCTGAATCTACTAGACTAAACTAAACACATATTAACTCACATTATAGACGGGTCTAACGCGAATTATATTCAATTACCTTGATTTACCGACGTATCGACACAAAAAAAAAAGTTTCCTAAAAGTGATCGCGTAATAAATCGCCGTTTCACACGACGATTCGCGAAAGATACGTGCTATTCTCATTGCTGGCCCGGGCGCAGATGTTTCAAGATAACCAATCTAATATGACCCCCGAGATCTGTAAATTAAATCTAGTAAAGTTAGACCAAGAAAAATCTGCAACGATTTTGATAGCACACGCAGTGAAAATTTTAAACGTCAAACTTATGAAGTATTAAATAGCACTTACACTGCGTATGCTATCAAAATCGCTGTAGACTATTCTTGGTCTAACTTTAGTGACATCTACCGTAAGAAGTGTAAAGTATTGTTAGTCTCAGCTCAGTCTATAGCAGACACCTGCTACACTCTTGCTGGATAACATGTAGGTCGTTTAATGAAGTACCGATTTTCGTTTATCACGGCCCTCAGAACTTCGCCTCACTCGTGTTAGTTACTCGGTTGGTAATAACAGCACAAATTCGCGAAAGAACTCGCATTACTTGCACGACACAATGCGTCGTACAATGGATCGGGTGAGCGTTGCCGAGCCGATTGTTAGCCCATCAAGCGACGCCTGACTGACACTTAGATAATCTAGATGTAGGAATAAATCTATGGATGTAGGTATCCTATAGCTACTTAGGTAGCTTATGCCTGCGACGACGTCACATGAAGATATTTTGGTCGATGTTCCTTACAAATAACTAGTTAATTTTCTTTATGCATACGAGTGTAAGGCTAAGTTAAGTTAAGAATATCAGAGTGTTCCTCACGTCCCAGTAGGTACCTACATTTAAACTTAAGTCACTGTCAATACAGGTCGTAGCGGAAAGAGAAGAGTCATAAACTTATTATACGTAAATAATGTACTTAGGTATTGTTTCCCCCATAGCCGCGATTCTTCTTTTGCCCCACAGACCACAGACTCTAGAAAGTCTAGAAATAATATATGTATTCGTTAATTTTCGAAAGAATATTTACTTACTTATCTACGCCCCCATCTCCTTTAGTAGGGCACCTACTTAAGGGCTAAGTTATATGCCATTGACGCATTTTAACTAATGATATACTCGTGTAAACAAAGCTGCGCGTCAGTATTCTATTTTAAAAGTTAGAAAAAACTATGTAGTAAATATTTATTGCATAAAGATAAGTTTTGGTTATTCTTGAAATGCTCATTGTATTCGCGAAAAGTTCGCGAACCTGTCAAAAATGTAACTGTCAATGTCATTAGACATGGTTACAAAAACAAATATGAAATCTATACAATTTATTATTTTATGTATGACAAAGTTTTTCTAACGAAACCATATTCAACCTTGCTATCCGAATGTCCAGGATCGTCGGATGACCGTCAGCTGCCGCTCCGTTGTTCGATTTAAGAGTTTTTTACATTTTATAAGATGCAAAATTATAAAACACATGTAGCTAACCTTTTTTTTTTATTTTTCCTTAAGATGTTTTCCAAACGCACTTACTCGTAACTGTCTACACTGCAAATTGAAATGGTGATAGCGTTTGTAATATAATTTATTGGATAACAAGTGTATTTTCGGGACCAATTGTACCATCGTCGACACTTAGCTAACCATTCATAAACCTTAAAACCATGACATAAGGCCTATCAATGGTGAATGTGTTTCTGTATCTTCTTTTCTACGCTGTTAATTGACAGTTCGTAACCCGTATTCAAAACACAATAAGGTCCTCCGATGGTTAGTTAACTTAAGAGCGTTGTTTAGTACTTCGAGGATGAGGTTGCCTCAGAACGGGACTGGGGGTCACCTGGCAACTATTTGCAGACCCCTCACGTGACTTGTTCGCTTTCTTGGCCTGTTTGACATTAAAATGTTGTTGGAGAATATTATTTATAGTGGAATTATATTAAAGGCTAATATGGTTCTAAAGGTACGTCGAGAGGCATGCCGAGGCGTCCTCAGGAATTCCGAGATAATGCTTGGGAATGCCGAGGCTATCAGGCGTTCTCAGGCATATAGGTGTCTTATGTCAGGTGTTCTAAGCATTTATGGACACCTTGCATGGTATATGTAATGTAATATGTATGAGGACGGTTGAGGGATGCCTCGGCATCCCCAAGCATACCTCGGCAATCTCGGTATGCCTGAAGACTGTGAGTGTGAGGACGCATCGGCATACCTGATGAGTGATGAGGACACCTGGGTAAATGGTAAATATACCGAAGGATCCCTTGCCATGCCATGCCGATGGGCGCCGGGGCTTCTGAAGGTGTCTAGCGTTAGACCATGATATGTCTGCAACGATTTTAATAGCAAACATCTATGTCTACTAGGTGTATCAATTACTCGAACTCAGACGCAACTGCTAAATGAAGTGACCCGGCTTTCTCGACTGCCTAACGATGCTAACTACGAGCAAAGTCAACAATGCCCTGTGCATTGCACTTCATTGCTGTAACTAGTTCGCCATTAAATATAAAAACTAAAATAGTACGCGATACAAGTGCGAATTACCTTTTCGCACGTGTAGGTATTGTACAACGTTTTACAATACATATGTATGGCCCTTTAACTTTACCTTTCGACATACGCATGTATAGCGGTACCGTAAACTCGGGTTACTTTGACCCACATGAAAACCTCATTTAAAAGGGTCTAATAAAAAAAACAAAAACATCAAAGGTCAGCTAAAACAAATCTCATGACATATTTCCATAATTATAGTGCAATAATCAATAATGTAACATGGGCCGAGTAAATCTCAATGGCCAAAGTTACCCTCAAGGGCTAAAGTTACTTGGCTTTACGGTAGTTATAGCACTAAAGCCGACCACTGACTAACAGTCCGCCGGACGATATCGGCCGGTCAGTTGTTCGGAACTGTCAAATTTTTGTTCTATCTGACAGGCCGATATCGTCCGGCGGCCTGTTAGTCAGTGGTTGGCTTAAGGCAAAGCAAGGTAAAGTAGCACCATATCTACTGTAAAAAGCCTACTACTACTACTGTGTGTTTCTCCATTACATCGCAAAGCCCTTGACAATGACGTAAAGTCGTGATTACGAATAATATGCCAGTTATGGCACTTATCCAACCTCTCGAATGGGGTTATTCCCAGTATTTACAGGCATGCAATAGAGTGTGTACTGTCTCTTCCGAAAATCGTTTTTTCCATATTGATATTTTTGCCATTCGCAATTTTTACCATTTTACTTTTTCTCGATCGCATCCTTTTTCGAAATCATATTTAACCATTCGCATATTTTCCCATTATTTTAATTTTCCAAAATTGGTTTTCTAACCATTCGCACAATTTCCCACTATATTTTAATTGTTTACAATCACGGAATAGATAGGTGCGACGACGAGCGAAGCGAGGAGGAGTGTGTTAGGTGAACTTGAAACGTTCTATTTTAAAGGGGTTAAATAAATTGCAAAGCTCCGGTTTGTTCAAAGAAAGCTATAGCACGTTAGCAAAAAAAAAAAATGAAATTAAATACTTAGTAAAAAATGTGGTGTCTAAAATTGCTTGCTATAGGAACCTAATTTGGGAGATGAAAAAGGTGAACACAAATTATATTATAGAAACTTTATTAAACCTAAGATCTTGCCAGTGGTAAGTTTGTGACTTAATCCTAACCTGCGATTCTGTGTTAACCTTTAACTTGATTTGACGACACCTAATTTTAGAACTTAGCTCAGTGGACAGCTGGGCCGCTTAACAGGTCCGGAATAAAGCTTCACACAGAATTCTACTTATTTAAGAACTAATTTATTTTAATACTAAATAACTATGTACCAGGATTTTCAAATGTCTTTATCTTACTTTAGTGGTTGCTCAAAATTCTAAATTTACTCTAACTTTGCAGCTGGCGCTGATGCCTTACTAAATTAAATCATGGAAAGGACCGACCTCAGAATTTAAACGTTCCTCAGATGCAGCGGGGTGACAGGCTGCTTTCCCCGGTGAAGCTTGATGCTGAGCGGTGACGTAGAGCTCAGGGGCCGCGCACGTGGTACCAAAATGACGTGGCCGAGGCAGATGGCGTGCTTAAATTCCTCGCTCCAGGAGGTCTCCAAAACTAAATTGACTTCTAGGATTTTGAAGCTTTTTGAGATAAATTACTCAACGAATGAAATAAATGAATGAATAAATCAATGAATAAATAAATCCCGGCTCCTGAAAACCGAGAAAAGGTTATATTAGCCTACGCCCTTTATGGCCGCTAGAAAAGAGATGAAACCATTTGAAATTTGGCTCACCGCACTGGTAGCTGCTAAGCCTTCTGGCGGAGCGCTCCCTTCCCTCGAGCAGGAGTCTCTCTGCAAAGAACCAAAATCTGGTTAAGAACAAACCCACAACGTCTCGCGCCATTGTGGAGTTGATCACCACGAAATTTAATTTCTACTCACTCAGTGGAGCTTCCGAAGGACTCAAGCCGTTTCCATCTTTCAGACCACCATGCCGAAAGTGTGGTCTTCCCACAAATTGGGCTCTTGCGAGCGAGTGTCCCCAGAGGGGTTCCCAAATCAAATGTGCCTATCATTCTCGAATGATCTCCAATATGGAGTCCCTGAGAGCCCTAACAAAAGGTAATAGGGTGGCAGTCCCTTGAAGACACAAATCCCACGAAAATTCTGTCTGAATTATTTAGACAATATCACTCCTGAGCCTAAGAAATATATTTTTACCATTTAATCTAATATTGTTTCATTCCAGAGCCACTTTGTAAGTCTGTAATTTCTATGTTTTGTTTTATATCAAAATTGTTTTTTATCTAATAAATCCTACCTACTTCATACAAAGTTTTCCTGGAGTGACAACATAAATATCTCAAGTTTTAATTATTTTTAGTCATATGACAACCCCGACAACAGATAAGCATCGAGAGGTGCATCTGAATGCAACAGATTATGCAAATAAATGCAATCAATGAGGTTTGTTTTGGACACCGTTAAAAACGTTGAAATAAGAAGAGGTATTTTTCTTTTAATTATCAATCGACCCAAAATATTTATATTAAATTTAGAAAAATGTGCTACGTTACAAACTGCGAGCAAAACAGTGCGCGAAGCCGAGCGAGCGAAGTGAGCGTGCCGCGGCAGCGGCCGGCGAGCGCCAGAACCGACTAATTATATTGTACGATATTGATTTACAAAAAGAAGTTATTTTTAGTGAGTCTCTCGTATATTAGAAGCCGGTGAACTTTATGTCATTGGCATAAGATTGGATGCTGGGAATAACCCTTACGCTACGTCTTACGTAGGCGAACAACGCGCGAACGCGGCGCGGCGCGGCGCGGCGAAAGCGGCCGCCGCCGCGCCGCGCCGCGCCGCGCCGCCTGACATTCGCGTGCAAATCGCGCCGCACCGCGTTCGCAACGAGATCGCTTACGTAGGACACTTCTATGGGCATCAAAGGATTGATTTCGCCGCGCCGCGCCGCGCCGCGTTCGCGCGTTGTTCGCCTACGTAAGACGTAGCGTTATTGGCCCGCAGAACGCTGACAGACATCTTACATGAAATTGAAAACTTGAAGAGTAAGAGACTAGCTGTTGTCAAGGTAGGTAAGTAGAGTCAGACCATGATAACTCTGCAGCGATTTTTTTGTGCAAGTGTTATTTTAAATGTCAAACTTGTATGAAATTATGTTATAACGCTTAAAAAATAACACAATGCACATCTGTGCTATAAAATTCGCTACATAGTTATCTTGGTGAGAAGCTATGTAGGTTATCAGTTGATGAAGTGACATTAGAATTCCAAATGTTTGAGAAGCGCAAGCGTACTTGGCCCATAACCTGTTGGAGTCCTCGAATATATGACGTTGAATATTATTTATTGATATTGTCAGGATATTAGTTACAAATTACTACCTACTTAAACTTACTTAAATCTTTTAATTATTTGGATTTCATTTAATTAGCCTTGGGTGGTTAAAACTATTAACGTTACCGATTGTAAAATAATTATTTATTTCAAAGTTTGTACATACATGCTTGCTAAATAGGTGTACGAAGATTACTTGATGTATTTAGATTATAACTGAGGCCTTTTTAAGATGGAATCCACGTGAAATGACGAATGAGAATTTACATTTTATTACTTACCTCAGTTGACTCATAGAGTTATTCTTTAAATCATAGGTCCTGTGGTCATTAACATTCTAGAAGAGTCGCGTGAGGAGGGCTGGTCGCTGATTGGATCATTGAACAAATTGCCGCGCCGCCATCGGCGCGAGCGCAGGATCGCGTTATGCAATATTTACCTACTAATGGCGGATATTCGAAAGAGAAATTTAACGGAGGTTTGCTAAGTTTTATCTGGTTTTATGAATAATATCTTCATTCAAAAAATTAATCTAACAAGCCTTTAGGTAACTAATCGTTTATATATATCCGTCATTTTACTTATACATTTTTATCCTAAAGGGGCCCACTGATTAACATTCCGCCGGACGGTATAGGCCTGTCAGTTAGAACAAAATGTTGACAGTTCCGAACAACTGACAGGCCGATACCGTCCGGCGGACTGTTAATCAGTGGGCCCCTTAAGAGATATAAATTTACCGCTATAATATAAATATCACTAAACAGTAAACATTTAATTAGTAGATAATATATTTAGTCGGCAAGTTATAACTAAGTAATGTATGCCAACGGTACATTGTAAGTAATCGATATGTAGGTATAGGTATAGCTATTTAATCTTCAGTAGGTCATTCAATTTCCTTAATAGCATTAAAATTGCACTTCCATCCGACATCCGCTGATGCGTTGTCATTATTGTCATTAGTTGTTAATAATTGCTTCCCGTAAAACGTTAAAGTTTATCCTGTCCCTGCTGTCAAATAGTGATTATAGGAAAGTGTCTTGACTTCCGAAGGATGCATTTATAAGTAACTTTACAGCTAGCTACATTAAGCAAGTGGCTTATTTATACGCACGCCTGCCTACAGCTAGTACCGGACACGTTAAAGGAAATCATTATATAGCTCGTATAAAAGGACCGGGCGTGGTTCCTTATTGTGGAGATCGTTCGCAAATTGCTCTTTCGCGAACTATTAGCCTGCGTACACGTGACACCAGTTCTCAATTCTACTTTAGGTATTAAATAGTAAATATTAGTTTCTTTCGATGCACAACCGATCTATCTTATAGGTAGGAGACCTCCATTAGGTTATATATCACGGGAAATCATTAGGCCGCTTTTATACGTCCGTTGTTTTCACCGGACAATTGTCCGTGTTATGCGACGATGTCTTGTTTTCATGGGAGTACGAGTATTAGCAGTCGGTAGCCACATAACATACATAAAGGATGACTCAGGCTAGACCGGGCCGTGCCCGGGCCGAGGCGTCTGACATGTCATTTTCTATGACGGCTGATCGGTGATCACGTGGTGCTTTCCATAGAAAACGAAGCGCCGGAAGCTCCGGCCCGGTCTAGCGTGAGTCATCCTTAACTGCGGGCACAGCATGGTTCCATTTTTGTCTCACCCTGCCTATCACGTTCTAACAAATATAATTGCGAAACTGACCGGCATAGTGAATAGTGACAGACAGGAGATAAAAACGGAACCATCATGCTGCGCCCGCTAGACGTAGTAGCGTAACCTGCGTAACACGCGGTCCGCTGTCCGGAGAAAACAACGAACGACTACAAGGCCTTAATTCGTAGTTGTACACAAATCACCGGGCGTGGTTCCTTATTGTAGAGATTGTTCGCAAATTGATCTTTCGCGAACTATTAGACTGCGTACACGTGAGACCAGTGTTATTCCGTGAACAACAGCGCCATGCGACATGGATTTGACATTACTCTCATTGGAGGTCGCACTTACTCGTAAGATGCAATGCGAATAATCTACCCTTCGCCAATAATTTTACTATGAACTAATCTAGTTAGTTGACCCTAAAATTGGAAAATCTTATTCAAAGATTGTAAAAACTACACTGCTCGTTCATGTAATTGGACAATACTCCCCTGTGAATCCAATACAATACACTGTAACTATGATACAAAATGTACTGCAGAATACGAGATATAATTATAGCAGGGAACAATATTTCCTTTGTCTTTTGTCTTACTCCTCCTGCCCCCAGTTACTCCTTGAGGGTAGGTATACACCTACTTGCCGATTGCAAACCATTTTAAAATATATTAACATTTAAAACTTTCACTTAACTCATAAATATTAAAACATATTTAAACGAAATCAATAACTAGCTTAGCTTTTGTTACCTTTATTTCCATCACGGGTTTCGCTGGTCGTGGTCGCGGCAAACTCCACCTGTTTACCACCACTGGGGTGTAAACAAACGATCGTACTGTCCAGCCTCAAATTACGATGCTCCGCGTATCGCAGTGCGCTCATCGCATGGCAATTAACACATTGCGACACATGGAGAGCTGCTGTTTACCAATCTGTACACAACGCACAATGGGAAAGTGTAAACGTATTAACTTTGTTTGATCACTCGCTTTCAGTCTAAAGGGGTTATTTTGTCTACCTTTTTGCAGGGCGATTTCCGTTCAGAGGACAACGTTTTTCCCTGTGCCCCTTGGTAGACAAATGACAGAAAGTATCCTGGGAAAAGGTAGGTGTCATCATCATATCATCTCAGCCATAAGACGTCCACTGCTGAACATAGGCCTCCCCCTTTTTCGGGGGGTGAATGCCATCATAATCGCCACGCTTGGCAGGCGGGTTGGCGATCGCAGTCGAGTACACCGAATTTGAGGGACGCTGCTGCCCGTCCACCGGTGATCTTGGACGTAGTTTAAGGACATACCCGGGTCCAAGGTTTATTTCCATTAAGGTAGGTGTAATAACCCTTTAATGGTGATATATTCGGATTGAGACTGCAGCAAAGCAGCGGGAAATGAGCAATGTTAAGGGTCAAACCAAATAAAAGGAGAACCTTTTCACGTGGATAAGGGTTAAATAAGAAAATTAACCTTTATAGCCCTTAACTCTTGTGTATGTCTACAGGAAAGACGTAACACAGGTTTCTGTTTGACCCTTATACCTATTACCTACTGTGAATTTCCTTGATGATTTGCGTTGTTGTCGTTACCGCATTGTACTTGTGTAAAGAAGGTTCCAGTCATTTTGAAGGAATTGCCATTGACATCGTCCATTTCCCGCTGCTGCAACGCTGCACCAGTAATGCTACCGCAGTCGCAATGCGAATTGGTTTGCGGTTCCCGTCCGTAGGTAGGTACTATTATATATATTACATTTTCCATAATTTCAAGGTCCAGTCATAGTCAGTATGAAAACGTCTAGTAGGTATAGCTGGTCAAGCAAATCGTGTCAGTAAAAAAAGGCGCGAAATTCAAATTTTCTATGAGACGATATCCCTTCGCGCCTACATTTTTCAAATTTGCCGCCTTTTTCTACTGATAAGATCTGCTTGACCAAGTATAGTTAAGTAATGTCAGTGTAACTAGCACCCAGTTTTACAATTCTCACGGCACTTAGCAAAGTAAACATCGCCTAATTAGACGTGTAGACGATTGTTACAGCTTTCTCGTAATGACAATGGTTGTAAGGTCTGGCTTTCTCGGCGTTTCGCCGACGCGCTTCACTTCATGCCGATCATGTTTCGCTCCTGAGTTTCTAAAGCTATTGAGATAAATTATCTTCATTTTATAATAATAAAAATATTGTGGTGAAATTACGATACAATTTTCCACTAAGTAGATACTTAGGTATTAGGTACCTAGGTACCTACCTGTATTATTTTTAATTTTACTAAAAATCTTAAATAGGTGTGTGTACGAGTACGAACGTAGTACTAGTTTAAGTAATAAATAACTTAGATAGATGTATAGACCGACTGAACGTTTCAAAATTACGAAATTTTATCTCATGGAAAAATATCGGGCACTTCTCTATGTCCTAGGTAAGTACGGTCAGCCAAGAAAGTGGTTTACCACTTTTCGACTCTATCAATCAGATGATAGAGTCGAAAAGTGATAGTCCACTTTCTTGGCTGACTGTACCTATTATAAGTAGCGAAAATATATTCTTTCAAAATGGAAATATCCTTCTTTTCACTACACCAGAAAATAGAGTGTTTGCCTAGACTTAAAGAGCCCATCAACGCGCGTGCACAAATACACAATACAGTACGTAGCGTAATATCATTACCAAATATATTTAGATGCGGTCTGCAAGGTAACTTTACAATTTCTATTCGAATTTCAAACAACTAACGCTACAAATTTACTGGCCAGCAATTTCGGAACTAAAGTTTTTCAATAGAAAGGAGGATGGGTCAATTATACATAGTGCTGCAGACATTTTGGACTAGTCATTGAGTTTTCACTTCTGTCGGCACTCCCGGAGTGCAACCCGTTGTTTTTTTTTTGTATTTTATAATCTCTACAGATGCGCATCGACGACTTTTTTAACCGACTGAATACAGGAGGTTTGACTGTTTTTTCGCAGAATTTTACATTAACATTCGTTCTATTTTTGACAGATTCGTCATAAGGAGATATTTATATTTAGGTACCTACCAAAAGAGTTTCTAAAGACATCAGCCGGCGTAAATATTCTGCTAGCTACAAGCTAAAACACTAGTTAACCTAGCGGTCAACCTTCTAAAGCCTAAAATTAGTCCCAAACTAGATTCTAGATTCCATAATAATTACCTAAGAGCAAAGCGACTTTCAAAATAAAACATCGACTTCAACTTCTTAACCAACAAAAGCAACAATTTTAAATAGCATATGCCTTAAGCTCACTCTTGCTCCCTTCTTTTTCTCCTTAAATTACTTTTTACTTAGCCAACCGCACTTTTTAATACTATAACGTTACCAAATGTCCAAAGATACACACACACACATACACTCACACAATAATGTACACATCACACACAAATTGCACAGTAGCTTTTTTTTGTCTTATATTTCTCGTACCAACTGTTTTTTAAATAAGCGTTGCATATTTGTATGTAAGGTACTGGCAGAATACCAGCGATGTGGCTTGCCGCATCACAATGCTGAGCCAGCGCCTTTTCTGTGCCACGACACATGGCTTCATGATTTTTTAGTGTAATAGTTTTTAGTAATTAAGTTGTTTTGCATGTTCTTGTCTTGTACTTTTTCAATGCCGTGTATGTTGTGGGTATGAATAAAGAAATTATCTATCTACCCTAGTAGCATTTTCGTTGGGGCCCACGGTGCCAACGGTAGGGAAAACGTTGGGATGAGGTTCGTTCCGTAGCCAACGTTAATTTTGTATTGGCCCACCATCGCATTTACCAACATTCGCTGTGGCACAGATGCCCAACAATGGGCCTTTGTGTATTTTGGTACCGTTGGCTAAACAACGATAATATTCGTTGGCCCAATGATGACATATATCGCATTTACCAACATTGGCAGTGGCAGTGATGCCCAACAATGGGCCTTTGTGTATTTTGCTACCGTTCGCTAAACAACGATAACATTCGTTGGCCCAATGGTGACGAATACCGCATTTACCAACATTGGCTGTGGCACTGATGCCCAACAATGGGCCTTTGTTTATTTTGGTAACGTTGGCTAATCAACGATATCATCCGATGGCCCAATGACGACAAATATCGCATTTACCAACATTGACTGTAGCATTGATGGCCAACAATGGGCCTTTGTGTATTTTGGTAACGTTGGCTAATCAACGATATCATCCGATGGCCCAATGATGACAAATATCGCATTTACCAACATTGGCTGTAGCATTGATGCCCAACAACGGGCCTTTGTTTATTTTGGTAACGTTGGCTAATCAACGATATCATCCGATGGCCCAATGACGACAAATATCGCATTTACCAACATTGGCTGTAGCATTGATGCCCAACAACGGGCCTTTGTTTATTTTGGTAACGTTGGCTAATCAACGATATCATCCGATGGCCCAATGACGACAAATATCGCATTTACCAACATTGACTGTAGCATTGATGGCCAACAATGGGCCTTTGTGTATTTTGGTAACGTTGGCTAATCAACGATATCATCCGATGGCCCAATGATGACAAATATAGCATTTACCAACACTGGCTGTGGCACTGATGCCCAACAATGGGCCTTTGTTTATTTTGGTAACGTTGGCTAATCAACGATATCATCCGATGGCCCAATGACGACAAATATTGCATTTACCAACATTGGCTGTAGCATTGATGCCCAACAATGGGCCTTTGTGTATTTTGGTAACGTTGGCTAGTCAACGATAACATTCGTTGGCCCAATGGTGACGAATACCGCATTTACCAACATTGGCTGTGGCACTGATGCCCAACAATGGGCCTTTGTTTATTTTGGTAACGTTGGCTAATCAACGATATCATCCGATGGCCCAATGACGACAAATATCGCATTTACCAACATTGACTGTAGCATTGATGGCCAACAATGGGCCTTTGTGTATTTTGGTAACGTTGGCTAATCAACGATATCATCCGATGGCCCAATGATGACAAATATCGCATTTACCAACATTGGCTGTAGCATTGATGCCCAACAACGGGCCTTTGTTTATTTTGGTAACGTTGGCTAATCAACGATATCATCCGATGGCCCAATGACGACAAATATCGCATTTACCAACATTGGCTGTAGCATTGATGCCCAACAACGGGCCTTTGTTTATTTTGGTAACGTTGGCTAATCAACGATATCATCCGATGGCCCAATGACGACAAATATCGCATTTACCAACATTGACTGTAGCATTGATGGCCAACAATGGGCCTTTGTGTATTTTGGTAACGTTGGCTAATCAACGATATCATCCGATGGCCCAATGATGACAAATATAGCATTTACCAACACTGGCTGTGGCACTGATGCCCAACAATGGGCCTTTGTTTATTTTGGTAACGTTGGCTAATCAACGATATCATCCGATGGCCCAATGACGACAAATATTGCATTTACCAACATTGGCTGTAGCATTGATGCCCAACAATGGGCCTTTGTGTATTTTGGTAACGTTGGCTAGTCAACGATATTATCCGATGGTCCAATGATGACAAATATCGCATTTACCAACATTGGCTGTGGCACTGATGCCCAACAATGGGCCTTTGTTTATTTTGGTAACGTTGGCTAATCAACGATATCATACGATGGCCCAATGACGACAAATATCGCATTTACCAACATTGGCTGTAGCATTGAGGCCCAAAAATGGGCCTTTGTGTATTTTGCTACCGTTCGCTAAACAACGATAACATTCGTTGGTCCAATGGTGACGAATACCGCATTTACCAACATTGGCTGTGGCACGGATGCCCAACAATGGTTCTTTGTGTATTTTGGTAACGTTGGCTAGTCAAAGATATCATCCGATGGCCCAATGATGACAAATATCGTATTTACCAACATTGGCTGTGGCACTGACGCCTAACAATGGGCCTTTGTGTATTTTGGTACCGGTGGCTAAACAACGATAACATTCGTTGGCCCAGTGAGCACAAATATCGCACTTACCAACATTGGCTGTGGTACTGATGCCCAACAATACCAGTTGAGTTTGCTTGTGGCGTCACTAGATGGCGTTACTGTCTCCAAACATCGAAGTTATAGTTATTTTTTCGATTATTCCGGATACAATCATAATATTTTTTAAAAGTAACATATAAATCTAATAGCAATAACTATAAAATTTATACATAAATTTAAAAAATTGTATTTTACCAACATTTTCTCAATTTAAATCTCAAATAACATAAATCTCGCTTACGAAGTTTTGAAGTGCGGTTAGTATATATACAAATTAGAGTGTATAGTAAGTGTACTTGCTTCGGCAGTACATATACTAAAATTGGAACGATACAGAGAAGATTAACAACAACTGCTGCCTAGGGCCTTCATGTGGATACAACCAATGCCTACCGTAGTGTAATTGTAATATTTATCAGCAAAGGCCCAACGTCGTATTACACAACCACTTACCTAACGTAGGGCAACTGTAGGACTCGTAAACAAAAGCCCATTACATAATTAAGACTGTAGGCCCACTATAAATTACACAACTATTTACCTACGGTAGTATTGTAAGAATCCTACACAAGGCCCAACGTTAAAGTTACAATGTTGGCCCTTTGTGGGACAAGCTGTGTTGGGCCTTCAACCTGGTGCACGACTACCTACCGACCTACCTGACTTGCCGATGGGTAATTGTTGAATTTGCAAACAGAAGCACAACGAAAAAATTGCCCTTTTTTATTTTTTGCAGTTGGCCCTACAGCAAGCCATACGGCCAAATATAACAATTAACCAACCATCAAACAAATGAGTATAGGCCCAACCACGGCCCAACCAAAACCACCACCGTTGAATAATTGTATGATTTATTTAAATAGGCCCAACGAAAAAATTACTCTAATGGCCCTGTGTTGGGAATCTTTGGGAGGGCCTTTGTCGAGGGCCCTCCAGCAAATCGTACGGCCAAATGTAACAATTAACCAACCATCAAACAAATGTGTATAGGCCCAACCACGGCCCAACCAAAACCACCACCGTTGAATAATTGTATGATTTATTTAAATAGGCCCAACGAAAAAATTACTCTAATGGCCCTCTGTTGGGAATCTTCGGGAGGGCCTTTGTCGAGGGCCCTCCAGCAAATCGTACGGCCAAATATAACGGTTGCCCAACTAATACGTAAACAAAGGCCCAACAAAATCCCTACAAGAAAATGCTATTAGGGTATCTATCTATCTACCTAGACACCGAATTTAAGCAGCGGTGAGGGTACCGAGGGCAGTCAACCTTGTGCCAGATGTTGTAATACGAATAGATTGTTTCTGGCATCTCGCATTTTACAAATATCGTAATAAGTTAGAGGTTGCTTGTTAACAGACATGTTTTGAGCTCACGTTTATGATGAAAATGATGAAAGAGATAGCTATGTAAACAGAATATGTGAATGAATAGGAGGCATGTGCATGTCTATTAACGAAGAAGACATATGATAGCTGTGTCTTAGTTGGTATAATAATTTAAAGCTTAATTTTTTTGTAGTGTGTAAAAATCGAATCTACCTATAACTACCCGTGCGAAATCTTATTATGTAGCTGTCAGACAGTAGGTATAATAAAAAGGAATATAAAGAACACTAGCTTTTGCCCGCGACTTCGTATGCGTAGAATTATGATGATGCGAAGATTGATAAAAACTATCCTTATGTCCTTCCCCGGGCCTCAAACTATCTTCATACCAAAATTCATCTAGTTAATTCGGTTCAGCGGTTTATGTTTGAAGAGGTAACAAATAAACAGAGTTACTTTCGCATTTATAGTATTAATAGGGATGCTCATATGGTGTTCGATTCGATAGGTCATTTTACAAACGACACTCAGTTATTGAATTTGGCGATCAATTCATCGAACACTTGCTCGATTGATGATTGAAACACACATACACAATGACATGTAATACACATATCTAATGATTCTTAATGGGCATTTGAGCAAATCTAGCTCGGAGTTGATTAGATCCGGCTTGAAGGACCAATTTTATTTACCTACTACAAGTAGGACATAAAGATTAAACTGACTCATTACAATAGCTAATTTATTTCTCCTTACCTAATTACATTTCAGATCCCGTGGAGTTCGTAGCTTATGGAAATTAGCATTAGGTGCCAGCGCGATATTTGAGCAAATTTTGACCTTTTAAGGTTTTGGTTAAAGTCTGCCCTAGCGAATATAATATAGTCTAGTTTCCGTGTGATTTGTTTCATGACATGACATTTGCCTTTGTAAAAACGTGTAACAATTCAATATAATAAAAACCGGGCAAGTGCGAGTCGGACTCGCGCTCGAAGGGTTCCGTACCATAATGCAAAAAACGGCAAAAAAAAAAGCAAAAAAAAAACGGTCACCCATCCAAGTACTGACCCCTCCCGACGTTGCTTAACTTTGGTCAAAAAGCACGTTTTTTGTATGGGAGCCCCATTTAAATCTTTATTTTATTCTGTTTTTAGTATTTGTTGTTATAGCGGCAACAGAAATACATCATCTGTGAAAATTTCAACTGTCTAGCTATCACGGTTCGTGAGATACAGCCTGGTGACAGACGGACGGACGGACGGACGGACGGACAGCGAAGTCTTAGTAATAGGGTCCCGTTTTACCCTTTGGGTACGGAACCCTAAAAACGGTCACCCAGCCAAGTACTGACCCCGCCCGACGTTGCTTAACTTTGGTCAAAAATCACCAAGACTTTGTTGTATGGGAGCCCCACTTAAATCTTTATTTTATTCTGTTTTTAGTATTTGTTGTTATAGCGGCAACAGAAATACGTCATCTGTGAAAATTTCAACTGTAGAATAGAATAGAATAGAATAAGAAGAAGTAATAGGGTCTCGTTTTACCCTTTGGGTACGGAACCCTAAAAACTAAATTTTTGCGTCAGTCTTAACTTATTCATTGTAAAACGCTTCGCAATCAATAGGTATCATCAGGTAGAGCACATAATAACAAGTAACACACCTATCACCTTGTATACACTATGTCGGCGGCCGATCGTAAGGGCCACCCCACATGCGTCACAGTTTGGCGAAACATTAGATTAAGGTACTAAATATTGTATATTTTCTTTAAAATTTTCTATAACAAAATATATAAAAAAAAACACATCTAGCGTCCCTCGAGCGTCGGCGTCTGGTCAGCGCCACTCAGGCCACTCAGCGCTATGGAAAATGACATCGCTGCGCAGTTGCGTCGAGCAGCGGCCATAGAATTATTGTAGACGCCGAACGCGACGCTCGAAAGACGCCAGATGTGGGGTGGCCCTAAGATCAGGCAGATCGTAATGTTCCTGTGTAATGTTTTGACGATAGTCACATTAAACCAATCTATAGGCAGGATAGGTTCGTTAGGTTGCTTCAGATGCTCGAAGGGCAAACTGCCCAGAAATACGGGGCTCCGTCGACTCAGGGAACGAGTCAAAGATTTTCACGTTTCATTCACGATATGCCTGATCTTACGATCGGCCGCCGACATATATATCGCCACACCACCCATAAACCACTGTTATGTCAGTGATAGGCAAATGTGGTAAGACAGTTCCGCACGCGAATGAAAGTTAGTTAATTAATTATGCATAACGAATAAGACATGGAAACAGAGCGGAAGTTACATCACTCAATGAACATGGAGAAAGAATAGCTAATTTGTGAATAATTAACTCCTAAAAAAATGATATAAGCAACCGTATGTCGCACAGCTAATCTATCTGGTTACTGGCCTATAACCGCGAAAATCGAAGTTCGCAAATTGCGGGCATTTTTCTCTGTCACTCTAATTACGCCTTCATTGTAGTAAAAGAGAAAGATCCCCGCAATTTGCGAATTTTGGTTTTCGCGGTAGCCGCTCTGGTCTTTGCTGGTATCTATCGTTCATGCAGGAATACGATTACAATGTACTATTACTTACAATATATGTATACAGTGGTACTACTAAACGAAATTAGTTATTAAACTAACTTAAATCTAGTCAAAGTCAAAGTCAAGTCAAAAATACTTTATTCATGTAGGCCTAGTAACAAGCACTTATGAACGTTTTACATAATAATATATTATCTTAAGCTAATTATCAGAGCAATTTATTGAAGTTAATATTATTCCATAGTAATATTGGATTATTATACAGATCAAATTTAATACTAAGAATTTCACAAAAAGATCGTCAAAATAGTCCCCAGGCATTGTACTATTACTTAATGCTAAATGTCGAATTCAGAAAGTGACGAACGCAGAAAACCTCACAAAGCATAAGCAAACATAAAGCGACATAGGTTATTACTCAGATTTGTGTAACGTTTTACATTATATTAAAATCCAGAGAGGAAAATGGGAAAACGTTTGTATGGAAAGCCGTTCTGGCTCAGTCGTACACTTTCGTTTTTAAAGGCTCTACGGCTCTACTATACCTTACCCGGGTCGTTTTGAAATTATATGACTGCGGTCAGCCTCAGCTGCATCAAACTTTTCATACATTTAGTATGATAAGTATGACGGAGTTTAGACGCCGCGCAGGCACAAATCTGGAGAATGGCTTACCCCACCCTTGACCAATGCATTTCCATAACACGCCGTATTCTGTGACACAGACATTTTCTTTATCAAGCGTTTGCATGTCAATAACCCACTGAACTCGATTCCCCGTTATTGAGTTACTTAATTCCCACCTGTTGCTGCGATCGATATGTGAAGAATTAAACACAAGGTTGATATGACTAGACAACTTTTTAGTCAAGTGAG
Source organism: Cydia fagiglandana (assembly GCF_963556715.1). Classification (NCBI taxonomy): domain Eukaryota; kingdom Metazoa; phylum Arthropoda; class Insecta; order Lepidoptera; family Tortricidae; genus Cydia; species Cydia fagiglandana. The sequence continues at coordinate 913,334 of NC_085944.1, read as the reverse complement.
TTAAAATATGGTTTTCGTTGAGGTCTTTGCAAAACTAGTTTTAAAACTAACAACAACAAAAAACTTACCCGAGAAGTCACTTTTGAAGTTTTGGAGCACACCACCATGTTATTGAAAAGTTAGTATAGTCGCACCAAACAAAGTCTGCAGCGGATTTGATAGCCCACGCAGTATAAGTGTTATGTATACGTCATAATTTCATAGAAGTTATGACGACTTTGAAGTTTAAAATGTCACTTGCACTGCGTGGGCTATCAAAATCGCTGCAGACTTTTTACGGTCTGACTATACTTACCAGTAGGTGCCTGATATACTTATATTACTAATACTTTACTTTTTGTACCAGACTTAGCCTCGTATTTGAGATAGGTCGTGAACGTCTCTATGGTATGGTAGAGTCTGTGCGGAAAGAGAAGAGTCGTGAAATGTATGGATCCAATATATTCTACGACTTCTCTTACCTACAATAGATTACATACTATACAGGGTGATTCAGGAGACGTGAGCAGGACTAACACTGCGCATTTCGTAAATTATAAGCAACTGTTTCCTATCAGTATTAGTGAGGTTAACGTTAATTTTCTAGTCGTGGTGAAAAAAAAAGTTATTAATTTATTTACGACATGGATGGTCACCCTAATATTAGAATACTAAACTATCGATATTCTGTGTCAAATTGAATGTCATCATTGTCATCACGGTCTGGTTACTTTTGAAAACTCGTATCTCACTCAGGTTTGACATTTTATTTTCTTCGTAAAAGAGGTTTTATGTTTATTAATTAGGTCTTGTAGGGTGACCATGATTGTAGGGAATTAAATTTGTCCTCACCAAAAAGTAAAAAAATAGGAAAAAGTGTAGTTGTTTCACCTAAATACGACGGTGATCGATCAATTATCAGTTACTGAGTGTGCAGGATTAGTCCTGCTCACGTCTCATGAATCACCCTGTATACAAATATAAACCGTAGGTACTTGAAAACGTGAAGGCTATACTTTGACATCGTAGGTATACATAGCAATGTCCAAGTTGCAGAACATTCTCAAAATTTCTGGAATATTTCATGAGAGAATTCTCATGCACGGTTTCCATTTAGAAAGTTTCCGTTCCAACCTTCCACATACCTCTATAACATATATAAATCATACTTATTACCTACTTACCTCCATAACTTGACCTGTCTTGGGAAAGTTAGAAAGTACATTTTCTTCCACAATTTTCACATATGCCTATTACTAAATTAATAATTAAATGTTTTAATAACAAAACTTGCGTGAGACACAGACATATATATAAAATATATTAAGTATATATTAAGAACGGGTCACTCACGTATTTTAAGTCAAAAAACGCTCGACATGTTTCACTCCGTCGTCGTCGTCTGCGCCGGTCCGTCACCGTCAACGCAAGCTCCTGATGATACTACTCGATATGGAGTGAAACATGTCGAGCGTTTTTCGACTTAAAATAGGTACGTGAGTGACCCGTTCTTAATATATTGAACTAGCTTTTGCCCGCAACTAGCAATGTACAAATTGCAGAACATTCCCAAAAAGCGGAAACGTTTTCGAGAATGTTCTCAGAACATTCCTGCAACATGGAAATTATTGTTTAAACAAGAGAATATACTTGAAATAAAGTTTAAATAGGCATAACTTAGAACTAAATGTTATTATGCATATATTATTGTCTATTACAGTTAGCTATTTTGTTGATGTGATAAATTTACCAATAAGTTGCTTAAATTCTCACTGTATATCAGAGAACATTTCGACTTTCGACAATTTTTTCCAATTTTTTTTTTAGGTTTATTAGAATCTAGAGGCCTCTATCTCCCGCCATGCCAAATCTCAGCGCGCTCGGACCAACTTGAAAAAATTTAAAAAATAAGTCGGCCATTTTGATTTTTTTTTATGCAGTTTGTTTTGTCTCGGGGCCCTCTATGACATTTGGTCGAGCACCCCCCACCTATCATGCACCGTTTAAAAGTTGCCATACAAAATAAAAGTGGCCAGTTTTCCCGCAATTGTAGCATTTTTCCAAAATTGTGACCAAAATTTCAGCGCGCTAGGACAAAATTAAAAAAGTTAAAAAAAAATGTCGGCCATATTGAAAAAAAATGGCGGCGTCAAAAACTGCCAGGGTCCCTCTATGACATTTGGTCGAGCACCCCCCACCTAAGTCTGACCATTTGGCCGGGCTGTCATACGTTTTTCTGACCGGAAGCGGACGACCAAAAGTCGGAATTTTCTGGGGGTAAGGACTACACCTAAACTATCGTGAATATTCATGATATAAACTACGATAAATAAATAAATTCTCGTTCTCGAGAACATTCTCAGAAGTTACCGAGAATTTCTCATGTGGAAAGTTTCGCAACTTTGGAAAGTTCTCGTACGTGCATTGCTACCCGCAACTTCGTCTGCGTGGAGTTAGTAATTTGGTTAGCTTATTTTTACCCAATCTGCTTTTTAACGAGGGTAAAAGCACCAGTAGTCAGCCTTATAACGAAATTTCTATGTTCAAGATCGTATAATTTGCACACTTAAGGACCAATAGGTATTATCAATGTTTTTTCTGTTCAAGAATTTAATAAAGTTTAATTTTTGTAAAGAATAATAAACTTAATTGAATTCAACATTTGGAAATATTTAATTAAATATAATAAAAGGGCATTTTTGCCAGTAATTAGCCCCCTGTATACCAATACACAGCCTTTAGGTACCCAATGCCCAGCCATCCCATTCTAATGGCTGATTAGTGGGTTCGAATAGAGTGAGCTTATTGTCCAGTGGTCAGCCACATGCTGACTACTAGGTTTTTAATGTATTTCAATCAAATTAATTCATAATAACGTATTTTTTTAAAGGGGCTTGATTTAACTACTTACACTTCATTTTAAAATAATAACAAATCCTAAATCCTATGGTCAGCCTCTCCCGGCTGACTTCTGGGTTTACGACCTTTTTAAAATTACTGCTTCAAACCCAGTAGTCAGCCAGGGGAGGCTGACTATTGGATTTTGTACAAAAAAGTAGTTTCCAATAGTCAACCGCCATAAAAATGTTATTTCCACATGGATTAATATTAATCTTTTACGTTTTTCAGATAGTTTAGGTATTAATTAGGTGAAGCAGTCCATATTCTTTTAAAAATAAATCACAATTCGGCTGCTATCGTCTTATCAAAATACCATGTGACATTCCAAAAAAAATGGCGCATATCTCTTAACCTTTCATGTCAGAAGACACCACCACTTTGAAATTTTTTTGTGGATCATCGTAGAGTATTCGTTTAAAAATTAAGATATTTTTCAATGAATAGCTTATCAATGTATAATATTACCGAGTTTTCACATGAAAATTAGATAAACTTTATTATTTACAGCCAAAAATAGGCAAGAAAGGCTGACTACTGGTGCATGGCTGAGCACTGGTACCTTTACCCGATTCCCCATACAAACTCCCACCCTATCACCACCTTAAAGGGAGATTTTTGGGATAAAAACTACCCTATGTCCTTCCCCGGGATTCAAACTATCTCCATACCAAATTTCAATTAAATCGGTTCAGCGGTTATTGATTGCCCATACAAATTTACACCCCTCTTTTCATCCCCTTAAGGGGTGAGTTCTGAGATAAAAAGTATCCTATGTCCTTCCCCGGGACTCAAACTATCTTCATACCTAATTTCAACTAAATCGGTTCAGCGGTTTAAGCGTGAAGAGGTAACAGACATTACAGACAGACAGACAGAAAGACACACTTTCGCATTTATAATATAAAAATATAAAATATAATATATAAGTATGGATTAAATGTGTTATTTAATTATTTACTTATTTATATCGGATGTTTTTGTGTCTGTACACGGTGTTCGTGACGGCGTGTGCGCACGCGAGACTTATCCAAGCGGAGATCGACAAATGCGTTATCGTAATAGATAGAGAATGGACATGTAATGTTTGACAGTTTCTGCACTTGCTACTGCTACTGTTAAAGAACAAATATCTGGGAGACCGAGCTTTGCTCGGTAAACATTCAAAACACAAAAATGCGCGTTTTGCTTGAGATTTTGAGCTATCAATCTCAAGATCTCATTCTAGATCGATTTTTCGCCCCTGAATAAGACCCATAGGTAAAGCAAATTTCATCAAAATGTCTTGCTTCTTGCTTGCTATGGGTATGGGACCATCCTATGCAGAAATCGCAAAAAATGACTTTCCATAGTAAACATCAAAATGT